>NC_046661.1:119018123-119029511 GCF_010883055.1 Belonocnema kinseyi
GGAAAAACGGTACGCACTTTTTGAGCGGTCCCAAAGCAAAATTGAAATCTATTTACAAATCGCCCATATATGCGGGACATACCATTTCTTATGTATAATGTACTGCTATACAGTCCATTGTATGTGCAAAACAATAAACCACAATACTGTATCGTTACCGCCACGTTACCGATAAACTAAATCTGAAGGTATCAATTTGATCTGCAATCTGCAGCAAAATGATTCTTTATTTCTTTCTATTGGTACAAATTTTCTTATCAATTTAATACCGCTGCAGCAAAAACGATACCATCTAATGGGGTAATTTTGGACATGTGCGGTCAATTTGGACATTCCTAAATTGACAATTTAAATCACTTAATGGAGCTTTAACCAGAATCTAGAACCAGTTAAAACATTAATAAAAAATTACCTGTTTCGAAATTCTGGTTCAAACTCTCTTAAGTAATTTAAAGTATTAATTTATGAATGTCTGTATTTACCTCACATGTCCAAAATTACCCCGTTTGACGGTATCTACTGATTTCTGATTTACTGTGAAGATATTTTATGGGGAGGTGGAAGTTTGGTGTTTTTTTTTTTTTTTTTTTTTTTCATTTTTCAATGAAATATTATTCTTTACCAAATCAAGTATAAAATATATACGAATTTGAAAAGGAATAAAAAAATTTAATTTATATTCAATAAGCTGCACGATGGAAGTAATAATGTTATATAAAATTACAAAGTGCAATTACATTCTGATTATGAATATTATAATTTCCTGGCGGATAAAATTGTGAATAGAAACGTATTTAAAAATGATAACTAAGTGTGGAATTGTGATTGTCATTATTACTTGAAATGTATAGTAAAATAATGATCAAATTATTGTAAAATTATCACGGTTATTTGAAAATAACAGTTATAGTTTTTGCAAATCGCATATTCTCTGGGAATGCCTTAATTTCTTTTTTCTTTTGTTAACAAGTATATTTGCAATGAGTAATAAAAACATTTTTAGTGCAAAAGAACCTTTTTGTAAATTGTATACTTATTATACGTCTCCGAATAATAAAATGCACTATAATTACTCTCACGAAGAGTGTAGAATATCTGGAGATCAATGGAAAATAAAAATCTCGCGGAATTTGTGCAGCATTTCTTTAACGAACAACAAATTTAATAAAACTTTCTTATTCTTTCTATTTTAAATTCTAATGCTTTTGACAATAAAAACAATGGATTCTTTTCATTTAATTGTTTTTCTTCGTTTTACGGAAATTGTTCTTTCTGAAGAATTTTTTTCACCTGGAATCTTTGTACTTTTTATTATTATACATACACTAAAAAATTTGTTCTATCACGGGTTTTAGTAAAAAAATCTGTCTTCTTTGGCGACTTGTTTCTTTTATTTCTGTTCCTGACATTTTTTATGAGAAATGACTGCGAGGGTGCCATTATGCGTTGGCTTTTGGGATTAGATTATAATTCGAGGGCCGAAATATTACAAGATGGTTTTTCCCACACAGATGAAAACCGTTGCACCTGTAGGATTTGATTCGCGTGAGACTCTCTCGGGATTGGGGAGGCGGACAAAGGACGTGAATTTATCGGCCAGTGGATTCTTGACTCCGAAAACCAGATACCTGTCTGCCCGTCTCTTGCTTCTTTCTTGGCCGGATGGGATAGGATAGGATAATAAATACCTATCTTGCGTCGCGCTCACCTGAAAACTTTTTCACAGGCGCCTTGCGTAATCTTACGGAAATGTTTGAAGACTGTAGAAGTGAAGAAGTAAAGAAGAGTGAGACGGAAGAGAGCGCAGAAAAGGCAGAAAAGCGATTCGGGTTCTTGAAGACTTGGAGGGCAGCTGCCCATGCCGTCACATCGGGTAAAGTTAATCGACTGTGCTGGGCGGCGCGGCAAACCTAAAGATCGCACGCTCAAGATAGCAGATACTCAGATAGTGGATGTGTGGGTATTTTTTTCGTACATCTGCGTCTGAAAAGTGGAAAAGCTGCTCGCCCCTGCTGCCATCAAATTATTCCCGCTGCACGAAAATGAGTCTTGGCTATTTATAAGTTTGCACTTAAAGTTAGAGGAAGAGGTTGTATTCCGAAAAGTTCTTTGTTCCTGGATATTTAGTCACTGGAATTTAGTAATAAACAGCTGAAAATATAATTTTTTTATTTTACACAATTGCCAAATTAATTCAGGTATTTTTATGATTTTTTTTCTTCAGGGCGACTATTGGATTGTTCTAAACCGAAAAAAGAGAAGAAACTGAAAGTATGCCAAAAAAGTTGATAACTAATTCCAAGTTCTTTACTCATCCTCAATTGATAAAAAATGTAATTTCTGCATGCACTTGTTTTGTTATGTCATTCAAACCTAAGAATTTTGAAAATAGAAATTAATTTCTCAAAATTTGATAGGAGTTCAAGACAATCACAAAAAACTATAAAATTTCAGATTCAGTCATATACCCAACTTATCGAGTGGAGCGAAAATTTTTCCCGGGTGTAACGATATTTTTTTCTCTTGAAAATGTAAAGAAAAAAGTCACTAGTTGAAAATGTTCTGCAGCCTAAAATGAAAGCATTTGCTTAAATAATCATGCATACTAAGTCTGCTAAATTTACATTTTATATTTGGTCAAAATTTATTCATAAATTATAAAGATGTGCTAAAGTTATACGTTGCTTTAAAATAGTTTATAAAATTGAGAAAATAGCCACATTGTTAAGTAGGACAAATTCTAGAACAAAAATCTGAGAATACTTAAAAATAAAATAGTGGTATCTTCAACCTGAAGCAGAAGGAAAAAACACAAAACATGAAATTAATAAATAATATTTTGTAAACCATTGAAGATTCAACTATTTTATTCTAAGGTATTTCAGATTTTTCTTTTATAATTTGATATATTTAACAATGTAGCTATTTTTCTAGATCTTGTAAACTATTTCAAATATTATTCAACTTTGAGGTTAAGTATAACTTTGGTACATTGTTGGATGGGGGAAAAATTCGTTTATAACGAATCCTGCTTATAACGAATTGATATTGCAGTTCTCTAAATCTCTATATTGTGGTTTTATCTGATTTCAAAGAACAAAATGCATGATAGGCTTCTTCACCAATTAATATAAAATTTTAAGTTTTTCGCCCTTATATAGAGTGAGTAAGGTAATAAGGCACCAACTGTCGAGGAATTATTTTTATACATCTCCAACTTTTATCAATATCGGCTTTCTTATTAAAGTTAACTATCCCAGCTTTGAAATGTGTTTGCTTATGCAGAAAATGTATCCAAATTTAGTTTCTGTAGGTTTTTTAAAAGTATTATTGCACAGAAAATTAGAAAGTGCGATAAAATTTGCGATAAAAAATTAATGTGTCGAAAACACAATTTTGTCGAGGAGCAACGACAAATCGCTGGAGTGCTCTGTGCGTCACATTCACCCATGGAAGAATGCATCTTGTGATATTTTAAAACAGATTGATAAAATGATTTTTAAAATAGAATATTTTATACGCGGAATAAAAAAATATTTTAGATACGAATTAAAAATTTTCAAATTAAGTTATTTATTTTATACAAAAAATGTATTTTCCACTATAAAAGATGACTTTTTAACAAAATATTTTGGATCTTCGACGAAATAATTACATTTTTAACATAATAGTTGAATTTTTAACATAAAAAGATAAATTCCCAACAAAAAAGTGTCACAGTTTATATTTCAATCAAAAATGATGAAATATATACAAACAAAAATAATTTCTTAACGAAAAAGACGAATGTTCAACAAATAGAGATTTTTCACTCAAGAAATAAATAAAAGTTTATCGAAACCCAAAAGACGAGCTTTCTCCACAAAAATTGAATTTTGAAACAAAAAATTGATCCTTACAGCAAAAAATTTATTTATTAAGAAACTGATGCATTTTTACCCAACAAGCATGAAATTTCAAACCAAGAAAAATAGTTTTTTTTTTTACTAAAAAAGGAGGATTTTCGAACAAAAAAGGCTTTTCGACTAAGCAGTTCAAACTTCAACCAAAGAAATGAATTTTCAACTAATAATATAAATATTGAAGAAGAAAAAAATGATTTGTTAACAAAGTGATTCAACCAAATCTTTCAAACAAAATATTTCACTACTCAGGATAAGAAGAATCATTTTTAACCAAAAATTTCCATTTCCATGCACAAAAATGATATTTCTATTAAAACAGATGAATTTTTAAATCAAAAGATAAAGTTTAAAAAAATAGTTTAATTTTCTGTTAAAAAAGATTTCAGTTGACTTTTCATGATAAAAATATGATTTTTTTAACAAGAAATAAATAAATACGAAAAAAATTGAATTTTCATTCCAAAAGACGAATTTTTAACCAAAAAGGATTAATTTAAAAATAGTAGCATTTTTATCAAAAAAAGATGAAATTTCTCTTAAAATACAGAAATTTATATGTAAAAAGAAAATTGAAAAAAATAGTCGAATTTTCATCTAAAAAAGATTTCAGTCGACTTTTCAAGATCCAAACATAAATATTGAACAAAAAATAAGTTTCTACGAAAAAAATTGAATTTTCAACCCAAAAGAACAAATTTTCAATCAAGAAGGATGATTTAAAAAAAATTTGAATTCTCCTTCGAAGAGTTGCATTTTTAATCTTATCCAAGAAAGATGAAATTTGTGCTGAAACAGAGAAATTTTTAATATAAATCTATACATTTTTTCTGAAAAGTAAAACTTCCATACAGAAAAGATTACCGTTCTCTTTTCAACCACATTATATAAAATTTAAACAAAAAATCAATTTTCGACGAAATTGTTAAGTTTTTAACAAAACAGCAGAATTTTATTGCAGTTGCATTTTTATTCAAGAAAGATGAAATTTCTTCTAAAATAGAATAATTAAAAAAAACACCTTTAAAATAATAGTTACATTTTTATTCAAACAAGATTCCTGCTCACTTTTCAACCCCAAAATAAGAATCGTAAACAATAAGTTAATTTTCTGTTCAAATTGTCCAAGAACAATGAAAATTCAACTATAACAGGTGGACAGATAAATTAAAAAATTTAATTTCAACTAAATATTTTTGCAAAATACTTAAAAAATAAACCCATTTCTTTATTTTTTTGTTCCTTCGGTGCCATTTTTTTACTTGTGCATGTATATCAGAAATCCTTCTTCATCCGGCTCTGGATTCATACTGAATTTAAAACTGTTATATTTTTTTGTTTCCGACCGCCAAATTCTGCATCGATATAATTCTTAATAATCTCAGAAAATAGTCTCAAAAATAGCTTTTTTTCTAGCGTTTTTTAGTAGAATACCACCTAAAGCTAAAGGTTAATGTCCTATGAAAAGAGCTGAATTTTAACCCAAAAATACGAATTTTTAACAAAACAGCTGAATCTGCAAACAAGAAGGATGTCGTTTTAAGTAAATTGTTAAATTTTCAACCAGATAATAAAATTTATAACTAAAAAGATAATCTTCAAGGCTTTTTTACACCTTCCGTCAATCGGTCGTCGACCGACCAACATATCGGAATATTCATTAACACCTTCCGAAAATTCACTTAATTCTAGTAATATTTTAGTTATCATCTGAAACTCACTGAAAGATTACTAAAATATTACTAGATTTCACTGAATTTTTCGAAGGTGTGAATGGATATTTCGATATGTTTGTCGGTCGACGACCGATTGGCGGGAAGGTGTAAAAGTGTCTTCAGGAGAAAGTTTTCGCGAAATTCCAAACATTATGTACATGAACATTTATAGTACCCCCGAAACGCCCGGCGAAGAGGAATTTCAATGTAGTGATAATTATACCTGCACTGCTAACCTCTTTTATTGGCACGTGACCTCTCAAACCTCTTAATATTTCTTTAATTACGTTAAAACATTAATTAAGAATAAGTTGTGTATTTTCAAATATTCAATAATTTTTTTATTAATAATTCTAAATTTCGTGTTTTATAATTTTCTTTTGAAGCTTTAGCCATGTCACATGTGTTTTTTGTATATACGCTTTTCTAGCGTCAAACATATACTTCGTCGGACATACATACATGCCAATAAATAAAATGAAATAAAAAAACATCATAAATGTTACTAATTTTCTAATCTTTTACTTTAAATTATCAAAATTCAAAAACAAATTCAAATTAGGACGTCTTTATCAATAAATCTCATCAATATCAATAAGAGCCCGCTCACTGAAAAAAAGTTTTTCTATATTATATTAACATTCATTCTGTGGTGAAATGTGAAACGTTGCACAACAATGCAATTAAGCATAAAATATACAGATATTATGAAATTAAAAATATAATGTAAATAAAAGAAATATTTACCTATACCTATAATATTTGTACGTGTAGTTCGGCCTGGAAGTTTTGTCATCAGGGAGTCTACAAGGAAAGAAAATATTGTTCAGTAATTTATTATTAACTATTTATATATTATTTAATATTTTGTTTATTATGTACTACGTACTATTTATTTAGTTATTATTGATTTATTTTTCTCTGACCCGAGTGCCTGGATAGAGAGTGGTTAGACCGTCTAGCTTTTGTCCTGTAGTCTAGTTTTTAGACGGTCTAGTCCAATGCTTGAAGATTTCTCCACTAGGGAGAAGGAGAGAATCTAAAAACATTATATCTTTATACATTATAAAATAAAAAGCAAAAAAGCAATTTGAGGTGACACTAAATTAATCTCACTAATTCAGACGAGACAAACGCAGTCTAAAAATAGAATATAGTTGAATCAGCATTTATTTTTTCACATAGATGTTAAAAACATAGAAGATAAATACACCTTGATTTGAATTATATTACCTTTGAAAAACAAGACGGTAAATAAAAGGAGCGCAATTTTTTTTACCATGTGTACTCTGTAGTTTCGTAATTATAATACACAGTATAGTGATATACGAACATACATAACAAAGTATGATGGTTTCATTCTGTTGACATTAAAGCTCATGCATTTCTACTCATTTAGAATCCTTATCTCTTCAGATTTTTTTATCATAGGGACAGTTGACATTTCAAAATTTGCATTTCAGTCATTTATTCTGTATAATTTTGTACAGAAAGAATAAAAAAAAAGTGCCACGTCAGCATTCAGCATACAAAACTACTGCAAAAATGGTACGTCTTGTGAAAAACATGGAAAAACGGAATCAAACATTTTTTTGATGAATTTTTCGTAATTGTTGTTTTTTTCAAGCGTGGTTTGCTGCAAATGATTATGATATTCCACAAAGATGTTGTAATGTCGCAATGTGACTTGGACTTCCCTAGGGCCATATGAAGAAAAGGCATTAAAAGTTGAAACTTAATGGCGCAAAAATGAACTGTTTGAAAGTAGTTGACCAAAAATCATGTATCTGAAAAAAATAGTTTTTCTATAATTTTAAGAATAAACATAATAATACTGATGATGTAATTTCAAATAAAAAACATTATTTATAATGAATGTATAAAACTTACAAAAACATTTATTTTAACCATGTTTTTTTAAACTGAATTTTTTCGTAATATCCCTTCTTACCTGTTTTTGAAAAATGTTGGAATTTTAATGAAGGTAGTTTCTGTATGACCGGACACAAGCCACGCCCCCTTCCCTTTTCCAGCTCCCCCTTCCCCACGTCAGGTACGTCCGTTTAGATTCGATCCTGTTATAAATATGCATAAACGTACGGACTATCCGGACGTTTAGACTCGGTTTTGAATAAATAATGGCTTATTTTTCGTGGAAAACATTCTCTACAACTTTACTTTTTCATGTTTTTAAGTAAACTTTTTTTTGCTTGCAACCAGCCAAATAATTTTGTAAAAAAGCATAATAAAAAAACATCCGTTAACAAGCAGTCTTTCCTTTTGCATCTTCCTCTTTCCACGTCCGTACGTTTAGACTAAGGTATGTTATAAACTTAGATAAACGTAAGGACTATCGGGATGTTTAGAATTGGCTTATGTTGAATTTGAAAATGTTCAAAAATGATAATTTCAAACAATTTACTCAATTTTCTTTTATAGCATGGATATGGGGTGACGTAACTTTGAAGTAATTTACTCAATACGATTGGCGTTGGAGTATAGCTAACATTAAGGAACTAGTGATCTGATGATAAAGAAACTGGCAAATAATATTAGTACTTAAACTGAAATTAGATATTTAATAGCTGGATTAACAATCTATCTGGAATTCTAAAAATTGATAAGTAAGTAACTTGAAGTTCCTAAAAGGAAAGTCAGGAAAGATTGGATTTTTTCACGGAACATTTATTGAAGCAATTATTTTTCCTTATAAAAACTGGATGTAACATATATACTATAAAGAAGAGAAAAACAGTGGAATGTATATTGTATATATAAACAAGGATTTAATAATTAGTTTCGTTTTCTTTAGCTGAATTGCTTAAATTTTGAATTAAAAATCTAAAAAGATTAATAGTTCTAATTTCGCTTACGTGAACATTTTTTAAGTATTCTTCGGTTATCAAAAATGCCAATCAAGAATAAGCAAAATGAAGAATTTTATAAGAATATGAATAGAGTAATATATAAATATATAGTACGAAAATTCAAGTACAATATAGCCACACAAGAAAAGAACTGTGATGCATAGGGGGAATCCACGAGGAAATATTTAGCCCGCAGCTTTTGAATAGGAACATCAATCCTCATTTGCGATACGACAGCAGTACTGTCGGCTAGATTTAATAAGATATTTCTTTTATAGGTGCGACGCAAACAGTAAACGTGTGACTTCCTCATTTATGATAGGGGAAAACTCGCCTTTCCAACTTGGACCAGCATCCTGAATCCTGATACGTTATTCATTACTGCGAACGACGTACGCAGTACGAGAAAATTTTCAGTTTTCACCAAAGAATCACCAAATTTAAACTTTTTTTATTTACCAAAAATCAAGTCAAATATCTGCGTCAGAATTCATCTTAATCAAGAATAAGGCCTATCTGTGGCATATATGGTTCTTAAATAAATAATAAGTTCCATTTGAAATCGCTGTGAATTTGAGGCTATCGGAAATATCCTATTAAGATATTTTCGCAAACTAGGAAATGACTGATGTAAGTTTTTTATGATATTTGAGTTGCAACCCCGAAAAATTGTAATCTATAACCAAAATAAAGGCAAACATTAAATTTCTCACTCCTTCTTAAAGTCAAGTTCCTTAAACCCTCAAAATTGAAACCCACCCCTCGGACAAAGGCCATAATCTGTTTGCCTTTATGCTGACACAAGAGATCATTTTCCTAAATATGCGTTTACGATACAATTGGCAGGTCCTCTCTAAGTCTAAGCCCTGAGGTCTCCTTTGTAACACAATGCACTTTAAATCTCCAGTCTGACCCAAATATCCCTGTCCCATTTGCCCTTCGGTTTGCCTACCGAAATTCCTATTCACTAATAAATGGGTTATTACACGCTCAATGGTTTCCGGTAGCAATACCCAAATCGAAACTGTCCTAAAACCTAAATTCTAAAACTAGATTGAATAGCGAAGGCGAGATGGCGTGTTAGACTTTAGAGTGGTGCGTTTACAGCCGTAAGAAGTACAATAATTGCACTTGACGCTTGAGTGTCGAGGCACTGGTTGAGGATGCTTTTTCTATTATGTGACGCCTAAAATCCCACAATGCATCAGCAGGTAGCCGATCGTCGATCGAGGGCTTCTGCGGTCAACGGCCTTTGCAATGCAGCAAATGGGCAGGGCCATTTCTTCTATCTATCTATCTATGTTTCTATGCCTATTTCCTCGTCCATGTGTGACTGTATGTGCCTGGGTCTATCTTTTAATTCCCTTTCAACTCACATACATTAATTTTATTCATGAGGGGTGTTAGTGTGTGGGGATAACGATGACCGAAACACGCAACTCTCTCTCTGATGCCTCTTTCTGAAGTTCACGTCGGGATCAGCCACCCCAAAGAAAAGGCACGCCGAAAAGCCAACCATGCGATAGAGATAGCGGATAGACGATAGAAGCCGCGTTAGGACTTAGATGTTTTAGATCTTAGAAAGAACCTGTTTCTTCTTTTTTTGTGCTACACGACTTTGCTTCCACCTCCGTCCCCCGCTCGTTTGATCAGCGGCCATTGGTCGTTGCTCGGAATAAGAATGCGTTTGACTAGAGACTAGACTAGAGACTAGAGGCTTGAGACTTGAGCCATCGCTGCAGGCCTCCATGAAAAATCTGGAAGGGACGAATATATTATAGAGGCTGTTTTGCATCGATCTTTTCTTTTTCCTTTTGAATATTTGAACTTTGAATTCTGAAAGAAAGTCCTTTATATACCAAAGAAAAGATGACAAAGGCAGTACCTTTTGCAATTAATTTGAATGACTATTAAAAATATTAGCAGATGCGGTGTTTGCAGTGCAACAGTTGATATGAAGAGTGGCATTTATTCAGTAGAAATGGGGAAAAATAAGGTGGATCTGAACAAAATTGGAATGTGAATGTGACACTGAGAGATCCTTTATGTTAATTTTCGGTGTAGTAATGCAGAATTGTCGACATAAATAATAAAATAATAAAACCTCCTTTACAACATCTTACATTCCTTATACTTTGAAATTGTTTCCTTGTGACAGTTGTTGTGGGGGGTAATGAGGTTTATTGACTTATCATCCCCTAGTTTGAAGATAATATAGTATGCACTAAGGGGGAGAAGAGGGACTTTATTGACGAACGTATGTTGTCAGTATTCGCCTTCGGCTCGCACACTTATCTACGACTCGTACTGAAAACATACACGTGTCAACAATGTCCCTCACCTTCACGATTCATATGTTTTATACAAAAAATGGATAGATATGGTCGCGTTTTAAGTCCCGCTACTCAAGGCCATTGGTATGTTCTGGCCATGCATATCTGTGATGTCAAAAATTTATACGTCATAGATATATAATAGCCATTACATACCTGTACGAGCTAAACAGGGGAACTTTGAGTGCGTTCCAACAGGCATGAAAAACGGTCGTATTGCATTGGTTATTTATTTCTAAAATAGAACCCCATCAGGTTCAAATTCTGCTAAGGATTTTAAACCTAAAATGCTAAAAGATCAGCTGAACCTGTTGGTAAAAAACTGTTTGTTCAATAATACTAATCAGTGGAACACAGGTCTCCATAGTTAGTTAAAATGCATTTTTCAAACTACAATATTAAAAAACAGAATGTTATATATTTCCTTAAGTTCCCTATCAAGTTCATAATGTATGTATTTAAAGCGAAAAGTTTCCTTGAAGCTTTTAAAATAAAAATATTTAAAGCGTCAGATTATTGTATAAAGTGTTTCATATTTTCCAAAAGGAATGCAAAATTAAACATTTCAGCA
>NC_046661.1:119029611-119032792 GCF_010883055.1 Belonocnema kinseyi
AAGTTATTTGTGATTGCCTATAGAAAAAATTTATTTTTTCGTACATTTGCACAATGTAAAAAAATCTTTGGTGATATTTATAAATTAGCTGTTATTTTACGCGCAGTGTTTTTTCAAATCACAATGTACAAGAATAACCTCGTATGTTCATCAATGTCGCACAGAAATTCATGGTCTTGTCTAATTTCACCCCATGAAGCATTGTGAAGTAACAGTCCGATGTAAAATTATCCTATGTCCAACGGTGCAAATTATTCGATTCACGTGGCTCATGTTAAATTTATGTAAGCGAATAAATTTAAATGAGCTTATGAATTAACATTTTTTTAGTGAATTTGCAGCCTCTAGTGTAATTTCACAGATGGGTAGTATTCGGCTTGCAATCCTGAGAAATTACGAGCAGGACATAAGTCGACAATCCATCGACTAACTAACATTAGAAAATTGTATCTCCGAGCTTTTAATAGTGCTTTAATAGTTATATGTTCTGTGTGATTAAAAAAAAATTCATTGAGAACGATATCTGAGAAAAGCAATCTGCACCTAATTTAACCTGGAGTGTATAGAAATTTTGAACATTACGAACATAACCCTAAAATTGAAATATGACATTGCCCATTTCCAATTTACACTCTTTTTTACAGAAGTGTTTATAATTTATATGCAGATACCCAAGTTACAATCTGTCTTGAATTTTCTATATCTTTCAATTGATCTAAAAAGTAAAAGATATATCAGACAAACTGTTAAAAACATAATATTTTATCATATTCATAAGAAAATCTCGGGTTTTTTAATAGCACTCAACTGCAATTTTATTGAAACCACGTAGACTAAGGTATACTCCATGTTAATTTATCTATATACAATGAGAGGATTTTTATAAATGCTTCAGTCAAAATGAAATATTTCGTGAAAACAAAAACTTTTCCCGTATTTTTAAATCTTTTAGAGAATACTCACCTGTTCTGCATACGCTTTTGTTGATTTTAATTAATAATTAAAATTTACTTTTTTTTAATCTTTTAAAATCTGTATGTCTTATGGTCGCATGCCCTGCCGTGCGACCTTTAACAACGAGTAAAACTCATATTGATCACAAATACAGTCCTTGATCTCTTAGTTTTATATCTACACAATCTCTTGGGTTCCTTTTAACCTAAAAAAAATCTAAAAAAAATTATCCATATATATTTAAGAAATTGTTTACTTATGTATTTTTAAATTTATTACATTCTCATCAAGAGAAGGTATTAGATTTTTGTATAATTTGCCCCCCCCCCCTGTTTTTTTCAAATCTCCACGTTTTGAGACCCCCTGAATCCAAAAAACAGTTTTTTACGAGTGTGTCTGTCTGTATGCTGTGTGTGTTTTCAAAATTCAAAAATTTTCTGTACGGATATTCATACTATTCAAACAGACGAACAATTTATTCTTATGACTTTTTTTTATAAAACCAAAAAGCCAAATAACGCATGATATGAAAAAAAGTTAAAAAAAGAAAAATGTTTCTTTTCCAGTACCCTACAAGATTATTAAGAAAAAAAAAGAGTTTGGTTTCGGACCAAACAAATTCAATGTACAAATGCAGTAATCAGGCATTTTTCGACAGAAGTATTCTTTTTTTTCTAGACCAATTTTTTCAATTTGGAAATTTATGATAATTTTAGAAAAATTTATGATTTGTTGATTTATCTTATGATTTTTAAAGAAATTTAATAAACAAATGCATTATTCGGGCGTTTGTCGACAGAATTTTTTTTTAATGGCAGTCTTTTCAGTTGGGAACTTCATGACAATTTCCGCAAAATTCATAATTTTTTGATCAATTTTATGATTTTTTATAAACAAATTTAATAAACAAATACATCATTGGAGCATCTGTGGACGGAAAAATTTTGTTTTGTTTCGATATCAGACTTGTAATGGGGATCTTCATAATAAATTCGGCAACCTTCATGATGAGTGGACGGTTATTCATAGTATTCAAAAAGTCGAACAATTTATCATAATAACTTTTTTCAAAAAATTAAAAATTACCAGTTATAGCATTTACAAAATTCAAAAAAACACACGAAAATCAACATTTTAAGCCAAATAACGCACGATATGAAAGAAAGTCAGGAGAAGAAAAATGTTGCTTTTTGAATACCCTACAAGATTATCATAACAACTTTTCGAATTTTCTTGAAAAACCAAAAATTTAAATTTTGACAGCATACAAGATAATGAAAAATCCAAAAATTACATATTTCGGCCAAACTGCAAAATAGGTAAAAACAATACACAAAAATTGTGCATTTGGAAAAGATCTACAAATACTTTTCATATTTTTGATGCTATTTTTTATGATTAAAACTAAAAACAGAACTATCCAAAAATTATTCATGACAAATAAATCTAATACATTCTTATCAGAGAAGGTATTAGATTTATATAAAATTTAACCCCTTAGTTTTTGTCAAAAGGTCCACGTTTTGAGATTCCCTGAATCCGAAAGACAGGTTTTTATGAATGTATATGCATCTGCCTGCCGTTATGTCTGTCTTGATGCCTGTATGTATGTCTGTATGTCTGTGAGCACGATACTTCGGAAAAAAATTAATCTATTAGATTCGCTTTTGCTACACTCTTTTAGTGTCCTAAGCTAAATGCTCAGTTCTTTAGTCAGACGTTTTGGATAAAATTTCTAAAAGTGAGCTCATTTTGAAAATGTTTGAGTACATATTTTTCCATGATTCAAAAATTCTGTGTACAGTTTTCCATAGCAGTTGAAAAGAAAAATGTTACTTTTCGATAGCCTTACAAGATTATCACATCAACTTTTTGAATTTTTTCGAAAAATTCAAATTTTGACCGCACATAAACTAATGAAAAATCAAAAATTGCATTTTGCGTTCAAACTATGCAAGATAGGAAAAAAAATAATAAGATAAACATTGTGCACAAAAAAATATCTACAAAATTGTTATTAATCACGTTTTATAGAACACGTAGTCTTTTTTTATTTATAAAAATAGCATTGACAATACAAAAATTAAATTTTTCGACATATGACACAAGCTAAGCTAAAGTAAATAGATACATATTTTCACCGAAGGTAGAGAAAAAAAATTGTTATCAATGGTTTGTTTTACATTCTCATCAGAGAAGGTATTAGATGCGTGTAAAATTTGACAAC
>NC_046661.1:119032802-119044124 GCF_010883055.1 Belonocnema kinseyi
TCCCACAGTTTTTGTCAAATGACCACGTTTTGAGACCCTCAAAATCCGAAAAATAGGTTTTTACGAATGTGTCTGTCTGTCGGCCTATCCGTATGTATTTATGCCTGTCTGTCTGTCAGCACGATAAATTTGGAAAAAATAAGTCTATTATGTAGATTGGCCTCGGGTACACTCTTTTAGTGTCCTAAACTAAAGGTCAAGTTCGTTAGCCAGCCATTTTGGATACAAATTTAAAAAGTGAACACCTTTTGAATATTTTTGAGACCATTTTCTCAAAATTCAAAACTTCTCTGTACGGTAATTCATAGTATTTAAAAAGTCGAATATTTTACCTAGTGACTTCTTTCATAAAATTAAAAATGATTAGAGTTATAGCATTTATAAAATTCCAAAAAATACACGAAAGTGAACCTTTTAAGCCAATTAACGGATGATATATGAAAAAATGGCAAGAGAAGAAAAAGTTTGATTTCTAAATGCCCTAGAAGATTACCATAACAACTTTTTGAATTTCCATGATAAATCAAAGATTAAATTTAGAGCATAAAAAATAATGGAAAATCCAAAAGTTACATTTTTTCATGCAACATTTTCACAGTATTTCAAATATTCTCAAATATAATAATGCATTTCCAAAAAAGTATATACATACATATATGTGTGTGTGCGTGTGTGTGTGCGTGCGTGTGTGTATGGATGTATATATGTATGTATGTATATACATATATACATAATTTGAAAGTTAAAAAACGGTAAGGCCGCTCAGTAGACCGTACATGTAAAGTTTAAATAATAAAGAAAACATTGGAAATGAGCAAATTCAGTTTTTGAAAAAACGATAAAAGTTGAAATAAAACGTTTGAAAACAAAATTTTTCCAAAAGAATGCGTATTTTTTTTAAACGGGACAATGAAACTTCGTTTGTTTTAATACCAATGCAAGTTACGAATGATAATAATATAAATTTATGGGAACGATATGAAACTTCAGGGATAAACTCAAGTGCGAAGCACGAGATACGTGATGAGAATGTTTTCGTTTAAGCCGAAGGAGCTTTACCAAAAGAGAATTCACAATCACCAAATTACAGTTGTCGATACTTTCACCTTTAGTTTTAAAAAGTCTATGCAGAAAGATCGAGCGCGTAGCGCGAGGTAAATACATTATCGAGCGCGAAGCACGAGGTAAATGCATGATCGAGCGCGAAGCGCGAGAATCAGCAGTCGCGCGCCGTAGGCGTGCTCAAACTTGCGAGCGCAGCGCGCGATGAGAATGTGCCCGCGAAGCGGCATATTTTTTAAATATTATTACTATGGTAATGATGAGTGGGGATTTAGCACAGGGGAGTTAGTCACTCATGTAGTTTAAAATGTTTTTTAAGTATAGGCCCTGTTTCAAGGTGAAATAAAAAATTGAGTATTTTCTAAAATACACGAAACGATCAAAGTTTGAAAGTAAGGTTAATGGAAAACTGAGTGACTGGTTCGATATTTTGCAAGGTGTCAGACAAAGCTGCGTTATATCCTCATAGCTATTTATTATATTTATGGACAAGTGTCTGATAATGGCCCTTTTCGACGAAGAAGGTGTGGATCTCGAGACAGTGAGGGTACGTGGTTTAGCGTTCGCAGATGATAAGGTTATTATGAAAGAGTCAATTGAAGACTTGTAAAGAATGTTGAGCAACCTGAATAGAAGCGTGAAGAACATGGGACTCAAGATTCACGCAAATAAAACAAAAATTATAGAGTTTAAAGGAAAGGGTGAGAAAACAATGTGCAACATTGTCCTTAATGATGAGAGAATAGAACATTTTGATAAGTACGTATATCTTGGTAGCCTATTCACTAGTGACGGAAAGATAGATGGGAAGCTAGATAGGCGTATGGGCGAAGGTGAGAAGGTTATCGGTAGAGCAGGGTCCATTATCAGAAGTAAAAATATATCAAATAAAGCTGAAAGGGCAATACATAATTTGTTATTTATACCAACTGTACTGTATGGTAGCGAGATGTGGACCTATCAAGGCATTAGTGGAGACGATACAAGTTGACATATGTGAAAGATACTTTATGAGATGGTTTGGGTATGTTGAGAGAATGAAAGATAAACGACTAACGAAACAAATGTACCAAGGTAAAGTAAATGGCAGCTTGCCCTGCTCTACTTCGAAGACATAGGAAGCTATAGAAACATAAGAGCTTGCATGAAAATGTGCATGAACGTGAAGGAAGCTAGAGAGAGGTATGCCAAGATAGAAAAGTGTGGCGACAAATATTTGATAAAAAGAGTGTCAGTGGAATGAATGGCGCCTGACACAAAAGACCTTGGTTACTAATTGGCCTGAGTGGGGATGAGCTTCACATGATGACTTTGTAAGGCTCTTCACTTGGGGTGATCGCTAGAGAGATTGATCGGCAACCTGCGTCGGAACAGTGTTGCGTAATTCACGTGTTATTTAAATAAATAACAGGAAAATTCTAGATCAATCTAAAAATTTGTACCCCCTTGATTACATTAATCCCTTTTTCACCGAGTGAGTCACGCTTAGCCCGAAAGGGAAATCACTTATTAGTATAACAATAATAATTAAAAAAAAACGATTTAACAAATAACTTTGATTGAAGCAAACGATTTTGGTCAACAAAACAAAAAGTTTGTTAATTTACTCCGCATTTTTTCCTGAAATCGACAAAATACGAACAGCAAAACAATTTTTTTGCTTGAAGATAATTTTTTTTGGGTACCAAACTTTTTAGGTGCTTCTATTCAGGTTGCTCAACATTATTTCAAGTCTTCAATTGACCCTGCAATAACAAACTTATCATCTGTGAACGCTAACCCACGTACCCTCAGTGTTTCGAGACACACCTTCTTCGTCGAATAGGGGTTTCCATTAACCGGAACGCTCTTTCTAGGTTAACAAATGCACAGAAATATTGTTTATTCCTAGATTTATTAGAACATATTCCTGGATCAAGAAAACAATTTTCTAAAAGATTTCGAACGATATTGATAAAATTAATGAAAATCAATTAAGGCAAACAGTTACCGACAAGTTATAAAATATAGTTCAGACCTTTATTCCAGAAATAAAAAATTTAAAAATTTGATGAAGTTATGCAGGCATTCCGCGTTTCTTCTGTTGACAAAGTTGAAAGAATTGATAAAAGTGTCAGAAAACTCACAATTGATTGTTTTATCATTGATAAAGATATAAGAATTGTAATCTGAAATCTCTGATAAAAATATTAATACTAAAATTGCAATTCCGATAAATAAAGAAATCCGGATAATTCAAATAAATGTCGACAAAAATATCAGATTGAACTCATCGTCAGTTTAATACATAGAATTATTATTTACTGATAAAAAATTGCAAAAAAGAATTGGGTAAAACCAACGCCCGTGAAGTTGGTCGCTTAAAGTTCACATTTTTCACTTTTCTTTTAACATACGTTCGTACGTCGTTTGTACTGATTGTACAAGCAATATTTTCGTTTTTACCCTCCTGTTTACGAAATTAGGGGCAAAATTGATTTCGGGGGATGAAGTTCACGCAACCCCCCGAAATTAAAATTTCCTAAATTTTCTTTTTGGATGCGTTTGTACGTCGTTTGTACTGTTTGTACATTTTATATTTTCATTTGTACCCTGTTAGTTTCCCGGCTAGGAGAAAATACAAATTTCGTGCTATACCTCCGAAATTTGAATTTTTCTATTTGCGAACGTTTGTACGTCATTTGCACTGTTTGTACGTTTCATATTTTCGTTTGTAACTTATTGGTTGCGCGGCTAGGAACAAATCAAAATTTCATGTCATCTCCCCGAAATTTAAATTTTGCAATTGTTCTTTATGATAACGTTTGTACGTCGTTTGTACTGTTTGTACATTTATGTTTCTGTTTGTACGCTCTTGGTTTCCCGACTACCGTCTATCTAGAGGAAGATCAAAATTTCGCGTTATGCACCCGAAACATAAACTTTTCGATTTTTCTTGTTGCTATCGCTTGTACGTCTTTTGTACTGTTTTTACATTTAATATTTTTGTTTGTTACCTATAGGTTGTCCGGCAAGTGCCTGCCTAGGGGAAAATCAAAATTGCATTCCATCCCCTCGTAATTTGAATTTTTCAATATTTCTTTTTGCTAACGCTTGTATGTCTTTTTTCTTATTCTGACATTTCGTATTTTCGCTTGTACCGTCTCGGTTGCCCAGTTAGGGGGAAATCAAAATTTCGTACCATCCCACCGAAATTTGAATTTTGCAGTACAAACAACGTACAAACGACGTACAAACGTTAGCAAAAAGAAAAATTCAAAATTCAAATCACGGGGAGATGACACGAAATTTTGATTTCACCCTAGCCGGGAAACCAATAAATTTCAAAGGAAAACATGGAATATACAAAGGGTACAAACGCCGTACAAACGTTAGCAAAAAGAAATATTGAAACATTACAATAACGAGAGGATGGAATGCAATTTTGATTTGCTGCTAGGCAGGCACTTTCCGGGAAACCTATAGGTTACAAACAAAAATATTAAATGTAAAAACAGTACAAACGACGTACAAACAATAGCAACAAGAAAAATTGAAAAGTTTATATTTCGGGTGCATAACGCGAAATTTCGATTTTCTCCTATACAGGCGCTAGCCTGGAAACCAAGAACGTACAAACAGAAATATAATTGTCCAAACATTACAAACGACGTACAAACGTTACCAACAAGAAAAATTTCAAAATTTAAATTTTGTAGGGATGGCAAGAAATTTTGATTCCCTCCTAACTGGGCAGCCAAGAGGGTACAGACGAAAATATGAAATGTACAAATAGTACAAAGGACGTACAAACGTTAGAAAAAAGAAAAATGGAAAAATTTTTATTTCGTGGGGATGGCACGAAATTTTGATTTTACTCTAGCCCAAAATCAGTTTCGCCCCTAACTTCCTAACCAGGAGAGTAAAAACCTCGGTAAAAACAAAACTTTTGGATGTACAAACAGTACAAACGACTACAGTTAGTACAATAGACGTACTAATTTTATTATTACTATTTTTCATTCAGTCCTGGGTCAGTATTTATTGCAATATTTTTTAATAAAGGAACGTCCTTTTTTTACGAAAGGAGAATTTTTATTTTTTACTCAATATATCAGAACATATTAATTATTGTCACTCTAAACGAAATTTCAAAATATTTCCAAAAATTTCAAACGGTTTCAGGACATTACTAATGTTTTAGTGCGTTTTAAACGATTCCAAAGGATCACGAGAGGTTTCACCAATTTCAAGTGATTTTAAAAGATTTCGAGCGATTTCTACCGAATTTAGGGCATTTTGATAAGTTTAAAGAAATTAAGAACGATTTCCGCATATTAAAAATATTTTTAAGGGATTTCAATAGATCTTAAGAGATTTCGAGATACTTTGAAAGAAGCTACGAGATTTTCAAAGGATATCGCAAAAGATACCGTTAAGTATATTATCGAATTTTTCCAAAAATGTAACGGAATTTCAAGGGATTCCCGAGTAATATAGAAGATTTAAAGAGATTTCGAATAATTTTAATGGCTTTTGACATATTTCCATGAATTTTAAAGGTTTCTAAGATTTCAAAGGGATTACAATTACATACAATTTTAATACAATTTTAAGGGATTTCCAGTTAATGAATGATTCCAAGGGATTTCCTTCTTAAATGGATTTTATGAGATTACGTACGATGTCTACGGAATTCAAAGGATTTCAAGGGATTTTTGAATGATTTGAAGGGATTGGTAAGGAATTTCAGGGATTGCACGAGACTTCATGGAAAACTTGAAGAATATGGTTATCCCCCCATGTCTATATTTATAATTGATCTACATAATGTGAAAAATATAAATAATAAAAGAAAATAAACACGAAATAATAATGATAAAACGTGTATAATAGTATAAAAAGTATTTTTCAACAATATTTTAGTGCAACTATTAGAAATCGGAAGGTTCTTTATTTGTATAGTTGAATATAATTACAATTGATGATCGCCATATAGAAAATTTTAAAGTTCAAAAGCTAAAAATTAAAACGACATTTCCACAAAAGTAATAGCTGTTATTCCACTATTTTTTAAAACTGATTACTATTAAATTCATTATCTCAACAAACAAAATAATGGATTTGCTACATTATTATTATATGTAAAACATATAGTCAACACAAAATACTTTTTTTATATGAAGGTATCTACTATTTTATTTCCGTTTTAAATTTTATAGACTCTGGAATAGACTGCAATATCTTTTACGTGCCTCATATTATCGCGTGCAATACTGCAAGTGCATAAGATACGAATAATCTGGATGTCTGTTATCTATTTTGAGTACACAATCGGCAGTTCTACTATCCCTCATCGCACATCGCTCTTGATAAGTATACATGAAAAATGACAGAATTATCTACATTTTTCTGTATTTTCCGACCGCGATCGTTATTTTTTTGCTCTTAAGGCTTAGACTATAATATTTACGGTAAATTTAATTTACAGTTATATATATATATATATATACTCTAAAAGTACTAATTTATTTTTTCCTTAGATTAAGTCTGAGCATTTTAATTATTTCATTATGAGAAAATCTGTTTGAGATAGGTTTTTATGCCTATACTATGCAATATCATCATAGGGCATAATTATATTTCAGTGCAAATGATTAACATGTTTTCTCTACCATATATGATTCCGCTTATCTTTCAAATAAAAATAAATAAAATCATATTTCGTGCACTCCTATAATTTAATAATAATTTTTCATAGATCTGAAGTGCTCGCTGAATCATTAAATTGAAAAACTGCTAAATAAAAGTGAGTTTATAATTAATTCCGCTTATCTTTCAAATAAAAATAAATAACAACATATTTTGTGCACTCTTATAATTTAATAATAATTTTTCATAAATCTGAAGTGCTCACTGAATCATCAAATTGTAAAACAGATAAATGAAAGTGAATTTATAAATTTAGTTCTTAGTTCAAAAAATCAATCAGTATTTAAAAACATTTAGTTGGCAATTCCTAATGTTATTCTAAAATTCTTTACGTACATTTTAAGGCTTTTCAAATTACAAATATTACTATAATCTTAAAACATTTTCAATCGGATCAATTTCAAAGGTTTGAGAAGATTCCTGTTTCAAATTTTTCCAAAATGATCGTCGGACTTTCTGTTTTTAAACGTCCCCTTCTTTAATCAACAAACACTTTCCTGAAAAAATATAATATGTCATAATACTAAACTTTAAATTTTACAAGATTATATATGTTTGCTTTCAATTTCTTATCATTTGTAAGAATATAATTGAAAATAAAAAATTTGAATTTTGAATCAAGGTTTTGTGATATTAAAAAATGTACATATTCTCAATCGTATGGTTTCTAAACAGATTACAAAATTAATTAGCTGTGTAAATTAATGTATTAAAATATTGTGTACCATTTATTATTATGTTACATACATTCTTATCACAAAATTGAAGTTCATTAACCATGACCTGTTGACAAAGTTTCGTATTTCATTATGAAAAACAAAAACAAAAAACAGATATCGCACTTCTCCTGAGACTGATTTTGATTATCTTCTCATAATTTGTCATTAAAAACAATAAAAATGTAAAATTTTCCAGAAGAAAAACAACCGAATTTCATATAGGAGAAATTCAATTCAAAAGACCAAAGTCCGCCAATTTTTTTTAACAAATAATGAGAGATATGATCTTTTATATTGTAATAAGAAAAAGTGTATAACTGTTTTGTTTTTTATTTTAAATTTTCTTTTTATCGCTCCAACCCCATTATCACACTTAACCCTATCGACCCTAATTTATTTTCACGAGTTATTAAATTTTGGTGGCATTAAATTTAAAATTGTTCAACTTTTTACGTTTAAAAATTATACTTGCACAACTTTGAATATGTTAAATAATGATATGTATTTTTATTGGGGACAGCTTTACACCATATGATCTGGATATTTCGTTTTCTCACATTTATAAAAATTTGTTTTCTCTAAATTTAGAAAAGATGGCTGAAAAAATTCAAAGAATCACCATAAATAAATGTTTAAAGCCATATCTTAGTGGTTGCAGTACTTCAGAACTGTCACGCAAAGAAATAAATTTTATAAAACATCAATCTTTTTACTTGAAGATTCCTTCACATCGACTTATTGTACAAAATTACCAATTTAAACAAAAAAAAAACAATTTAGTTATGTTAATTTTTCTTAATTAAACTTTCATCTTGATAATACATGTATCAAACCTACTTTTAAACCTTTAAAGACCAATGTTGCAGCTGAGCAACATTCACGATTTCCGAATTTTCTCATTTTTAGATAATAGACTTAGAATTCTGAAAAATCAATGAGTACATGAGATCAAAGTGGACTATTTCGCATCACGTAAGGTGGCTTTGAGTTGTTATATACTCAATAGAAAGCAAGAAATATATAAAAATGGAAGACAACATTTTTTTTGCAAAAATCGATCAGAAAACGAGCATACATTGCTCCTTAATTTTTTAGAATTTTTATTTAACGGGATTAAGACTTGGTCCTTTAAGGGTCAAATAAGAGATGCTATTTATTTTTCAACATAATTTTATGTAAATTAAGTCAGATATGGAAATGCTTTTCAATGAGAACAAAACACCTTATTTAAAAGTTTAAGTTGATTTTGCAAGATATTAACATTCAGTTACACAGTCATCACGGTTGCATTAATAATAAAAGCGATGGATTTTATTCAAATATATTATATCAATCGTTAGGCACGCACCAAACTTCAGTTCAGTATCAGATTGAGAGTGGTTATATCTTTAAAATTAAAATGATATCAAACTTATTAAAAGTCCATTTTCTTTTTAATTTCGAAATAAAATTTTAAAGCTTTTTAAGGATCTTACGAAAATAAATTTGTTTTCTTAAGATTGCTGGGAAAATTTTAAAGGATTTTTTATTTTGAAATATTATTTTTAAGGGAATATTTAAAATATTCACAAAACAAGGCAAATTTTGATTAATAAATAAAAATCCAACCATTATTAACTTTAAAAGAGTCGAGGACGTTAGAGATATATTTAAAAGTTTTGAAAAGATTTACAAATATTTAAAACAAAATGTAGATTTTTCAATATTTTGAACACAGAATTTAGAAGCTTTTTAAGAACTTTAAAAGGTTTTAAAATAATACACATTTTTTATTAAAATTCCTAGAAAGACTAAAAATAATTTTTTTTTTATAACTTTAAACGAATATTTTAAAAAGTTGGAGTTTTAAAATAATAGCAACCTTTTCATTAAATTCCAGGAAAATTAAAAAATGATTTTTTTGCAAACAAAATTATAAGACAATATTAGAAAAGATTATAAAACAAATTTTGGTGTATAAATTAATGTTTTCAGCTTTAAATTTATTAAAATGATATAATTTTTGAAATTTGTTAATCAATCTTTAATTTATAGGATTGCACATAATCGCGTGGATTTATATTTTATGTAATCTCTGAACTTTACAATTTATAATATATAAAAAAATTCGAATTTTCAATTTAACAGCTCTTAATTACAACGTTTTTAACGGATAAGTGTTAAAAGCTTCCATTCTATAAATTTATACTCGTAAATTATTGAGAGTTTAAATTTAAAAAGATGATGCTTCAATTTAAAAAAGTTTCAAATTCTTAAGTACAGTCGAATTTCAATTTCAGCCAACTCGATTCACACCTTCCAAGAATTACGCCGTGCCGCGGTTTCTGATGAGAGGAGCTGCGGGGGGATTTGCCGTGGTCACTCATTCATGACAAAACCGTAGCATATCGATAAAGCGCAGTAGGGGAGACAACCCTACAGTTGATAATGATCTTACAGTAGATGATCATTATTTAAAAATACTAATAGATGTTAAATAATTCATTTAATATAATTAATAGTTAGGAAACGATACGTGTTAATATATTAAAATTATAATGAATAATTTTCCTGATATTTGTGTTTACAATTAAAGATTATCTACTGTAGGATCATTATATACTGTAGGGTGGTCTCCCCTACCCTAACGGCGTAATGGGATAACTGCGTCACGTTGCGCAACATTGCGACGCGGCCCTAATTTTTACGTTCAGAGTGCCTCAATTGTGGAACCAAACCAAAACCGAGCTTAAATTGAAGTCTGACTGTAATCCACTTTGATTCTTTTAATTTTGAGTTAAGTTTTTGTGACTTTAAATAAAAAAATTTTATCTTTGAGAGTTCGAATCTTTTAATTTCAAAGAGCGAGGTAAAGCGGTGTGCCCTAACAGCCAACCTGTATAACTACGTCATGACGTTCAACCAGTTCACTCGAAGCGGCAGGAACACGCGAATAAGCATACCTCATAAAACCTCACGTAAACCAGCAGCGGGGCTCTGATGCCCACTGAAGCCGGTGGGACTGATCGGATTATTTCGTGCGATGAAATGAGTTTTTCATTGACAGCAGTGCCATCTGACACGCGAAGTTATTGGAGCAATGATCAGGAGCAAGAGCAGTGAATATAAATTCCTTTTAATCAAAAATGTTACACTATTGTTGAAAATTAATTATTTACTATAAGATTTCTTCCTAATATTTAATTTAAATTTAAATTTTCTCTGAATTGGCGGTGCTGTTGTAGCTAACTAAATGGTTCTACGATTCGACAAATAGATCAAAGAAGAAGTATTGGATATATCGAAAGAGAGGAGGAGTAGACGAAGAGGTCCGATCAAGTTCAGACATCGGAGACCCACTGCAGTGTTTTGAATTTCAAACTGTCAAGTGTTAACGTGAGAATAGTGAAAACTGTGTTTTTCGTGGACAGTTAATCTAATATTTATAAAACAAAGTGATTTTCTGTTAAAGAACTTCTTTGTATGTCTGGTTATAAAACTGTTCAATGCGCATTATGCACTTTATACGAAAAAATGCGTGCTTCGCACTTGAAGTGTTGACATGCGGTGTTTTGTTGAAAATAGTCGTAGGTTTTTGGATACTGCTGTAGAGAAACAGAGGTGATTCAGTATCTGGACCGATTATATATGATTTGTTGTTGAATAATGATTATTCATTATTGTCTTTTAATATTCTACTATTTCTTCAAAGTTCAAATATAGAAGATTTTTTGTAATAGCTATCATCTGAACATTTTAATTTAAAATTAATTGTCAACATGAGAAATAGTAGGGGGGAAATGGTATATGATGCAGATGGAATACTAGAGGCTTTCAGAGACTATTTTAGGAGACAATTCGGAGATGAAGC
>NC_046661.1:119044224-119054073 GCF_010883055.1 Belonocnema kinseyi
ATCTGAAAAATCTCTATCCCATCCACACACTACTCCTTTCCCCTGCCGAGTGAGTCACGCCTACCCCGAAAGGGAAATGGCTTAATGGTGTAATAATAATCTCATAGCAGTATTCTAAATATTTGTCATCTTAGGTCAAAAATGAACCAATTTTTGGCTACAAAACCTGTAAATTCATGTAGATTCTTATAGTTGTAAATTCTTGTAGTTGTACGTTTTTGTACATTCTTGTAGTAAAATAATACTACAATGCGATACAGCAATATACACAAGAGTACATAAAAAGTACAACATTCGTCCGAATAATAAAAGTTGTATTTCCAGTAATTCTGGTTGTAATTTATTGCATTTATATTTAGATTCCTGTGAAAATGGTTTTAGATTTTTGTATGTTTTCGTAAGCATTTTTCCACCGGGGTTTTATTATGTATCACCTCGCGCACCGGACCGTGGGGTTAGAAATGTAAAGGAAATATATTTTATATCTTTTTGGGAGTCATGCACTTTCATCTTTTCTAGCGGATGTCTCGTGCATTTGTAATCATAAGAGCATGGCGTCGCCGTATCGTAGGGTCTGACCTAAGAAAATTTGAAAGGTTGGCGTATAACTGCCACAAGATTCAAGAACCGCCTGCGACTAGAATACGGAATTTTTCGATGGCGCAACAGGACAAAGATTCACCTTGCCAACCAGGGCCGTATTACTGCACGTCGGCACGGACAAAATTAGACAAATAGGAGGGTTGCTGGAAATATAAGAAGGGACGAAGGACATCATCCAGGTCGTTCGAACAAAAAGGGTGCGGGTGCATTGCCTTCGTTTTCTTCAGTTTCTTTCAAAATAAACATGCCGCTCGAAACTGTCGCGAATCGCTGCTGTTCCGTCGTTTCAACTTAAACAAACTTTAATCCTAAAAATACTAAATGGGGTCCTAGAAAAATCGATGCCTAAAAAATACGCATTGAAGGATGACATATCATAAGTGAGCGTTTTGTTATTTCAAAAGGTCGACCCATCCTAACAACTCTATTAAAAAACTTGACGTTAGAAGCGACATGAAAAATGGCTTAAAAAGCGTCTTCAAAAACGACGTCAAACATTGAAATAGTTTTTGACATATGAAAAAAATAAAATTCTAATTTATTTTTAATTTTTAATTTTGAAATGGATTTTAGTAAATTCGAGAATAAGCGAATAGTACTTGTATTATTTTCTAACATGTTATCTACGTAATTTCAAAAGCTGTTTTTGACTTAAAAAATTATTCCAACTTTTCATGTACTTATACTTATTATATACTATTTGCATTTAGAATTAAGTCATAAAGTTTAGACAAATTTTTTTATATTTCTATTAATCAGTTAGATCGATTTTAGTCAGATTTGACTAATGGTGGCGTATTTACAGCCAAAAATTTAAGGATGAAACCAATTTTAAGCTTCATTTTTTATTTAATGTGTATTATTAAAAAATGCATTATTTAAAAAATTTCTTCAATAAACATACTCTAACTGTAACGAAGATTCGCAATCATTATTGAAGCAAATTGTTTATTTAATCTGGGAAATACTGTTTGATATCATACCGAACCTTAGAGTCTAAAACCGTTCGCATTTAAATTATACACAAAAAAAATTGAAGCTGTCCATCGATACCAGAAAATTACTCAACTCATTGACAAAACATAACTTAAAATAAAATAAAGAATAACATTTTCATTTAAGACAATTTCTCACTTGATGAAATTGATATTCCTAGGAATACTCAAGATATTCTCTTGATGTCCGATTGCTTAAATTTATAAAAATTTTGTTTCTATAAATTGAGAAACCAATGGTGTGTTGATCAAACTTCAGGTTACCACAATAAATCATTTGTCCAATGATCTTTTTAGTGCAGCAATTATAAGATTACCTACGTAAAGAAACGGTTTTTATAAAACATGCACTGCCCACATCTTCAGAGTGAAAATTTTCCATAATTGTTTTCTAGAAACTAGATTCTTTTTATTTCATGATGCCTCCACATCCGATCGGTTTTCATAAATTAAACAAAAAATTCTGTGAAACAGTCGATTAAAAAAAAAATTAATATTGGCCTAAACTTAAGGTAAATCAATTTTGAAGTTTAGGTGCGATTATGCAAGAATTGATTTATAATCATATAGCAATATAGCAATAAAGTTATTAATTTTTATAATGGCCTTTTACCACCATTTTTTAATAATTTTTCCTTAGTACCGAAGGTATGATTATTTAATTATTTTTAACATAAATATGATACAAAATCGAATTACGTTTTTTTATTGTGGCTCTCAATGTTTGAACAGGTCACATCGCCTCTGGTGGAAAAGTTAGAGGCGAAAGTATAAATACGTGTATGATTATACAAATTAAACGATTTTTACATATTTCTAAAATTATCATAAATAGTTTTTAAGAATATGAAAATTATGGAATGTTTTTTTGATCTAACTTCCATTTAAACTGAACGAAGTTTAATGTCAAACATGTTTAACTTTAGCCCCACGTATAATTGAAAAATATATATTGCATAAAAGTAATAAAATGAAAAAAAGTTTATAGACCTTTTCAAAGTGCACTATTAATTGGAAAAACAAATGATTTTATTTCCAAATTGTACATGTTTCTCTGTTACTATTGTTTCTTTATAGAAATTGTGAATAAAGTGTTAAAAAAATGTTGAAGTATAGTACTTAGAATTTTAAAACTTGGATTTTTATATAGATGTATAAACTATAAAGCGCTGAAATATACTGCATTCATTTTATATCTTCTTACAGAATTTCTATGGGACATACGGGATTCAGGTTTGATCTATTCGATATATATAGTTGCAGAGGTTTTTCTATCTTTATTTATTATGAAAAAGAATTTGAGAAAAAACGTAAAACATTCGAAATCTTTTTATTTTTTATTATTTATCATAGCTCGAACTAGGTCTTCTTGCCTAAATTTTTACGGAATAGAGTAACTGCATTCTTATGTTCAGCGTCATAATCATTAGTTGCGTTTCTATCTAAAATTGCGACAGACAGCAAGAATTCGGTCGATACAATTTTCATACATGACATATATAATTTATTTTATGTCTGTAGTTGAGCATACAGAAATTTCAGTATAAACAGCTAAATTTTGTTACGGGTTTACACTGCTTTATTTTGTGTCGAAATTTTTAGATACTTTTCTTCTGTTCTTCTGTAAAAAACGATTATTATTTAACTTTTGATTCATTTCTATTTTTCAATAAAACCATCGAGTTTACTAAGAAGTTAAAAAATTAATACATAAATTTAAATTTAAAAATGTAGCATCTGGCAATATTTTCAAAGTCATTTGCCAAAATATTTGATAAAAGATATTACTAAGTGTTAGTAATTTGTGACTCATTCATAATAAACGAGATCTGAGTTAATAACATAATCGTTATCACTTCTTAGATAGGGGAAAGTACTGTATAGGCGAAAAAAATGGGCAATATACTGTCCCTAGAAAATTATTACCTTCCATTCATGTGAGCTTTTTTTAAATGATAGGATCTGGCAGTACGTGATAATACCTTGTTAATGTGCACTAACTATTTAAAATTAACTGGTTAAACAAACTCATTTAAATATGCGAAATATCAACCGATCACGCATCCCTGACTACATCTTTTTAAAGTAAAATGCGTTCATTACTTTACTTATTGTACATACAAAAATTGTCAATGGTTATATGCTTTCATATAATAAAGCACAGAATTAAAAAATCAATTTATTATAAGTTGATTACTTATAAATGCAGTATAACAATTAGTTTTGAATTTCCCCAGAAACTGAATGTTGCCCGGTCACATAACAATTACAAATTTCAATCATATAATTTTACTAGAAAAATTCCTTTTGGGAACATCCAGAAACTACCTTAACCCCTTTGTTGGCATTGACGCAAAATGCGTCAAAAATTTTCGTGTCCTGTGTTGCATTACCGAAAAATGCGTCAATCTTATTTTTTCTATCTAAGTTACTCCAAATTTGCATTCAAGTCTTGCTCGGAGGGTTTTGGGGTCGCAAATCCGAATCTGAAGTCAAACTGCGAAAATTCAAAATGACGGATCCAACATGGCGGACGAAAATACAAAAATGGCTCAATTTGGACAAATCTCGACACTCGAGGGTTTTTGGGGTCGCTGAATCCAAATCTCAAATCAAAATTTGAAATTTTAAAATGGCGGACGAAAATACAAAAAACAGCTCGATTTGGATAAATCTTTTAAGTACCAAGATTTATCCAAAACGAGCCGTTTTTTGTATTTTGGTCCGCCATTTTAATTTTTTCAAATTATGACTTCATTTTCTTGTTCAATGACCCCAAAAATCCGTAAGTACCAAGATTTATCTAAATCAAGCCGTTTTTTGTATATTCGTCCACCATATTGAATCCTCCATTTTAAATTTTCAAATTTTGACTTCAGCTTCGGGTTCAGCGACCCCAAAATCCCGTAAGTACCAAGATTTATCTAAATCAAGCCGTTTTTTGTATTTTCGTCTGCCATATTGGGTCCGCCATTTTGAATTTATGAATTTTGACTTCAGATTCGGATTCATCGACCCCAAAATCCCCAGGCTAGAAATTCTCAGGATAACAAATATTCCTGCCATTTTGGGCACTTTTTGTCTAATTCTCTCTGCCAACGAAGGGGTTAAAAATTTTTGACCATTTTTGATGCCCCCCTCTCGTTGACAACCGTCAATTTGGTTATGCCCCCCCCCCAAAAAAAAAACTTAGCGTAAAAGTAAACCCCGATATAACGTTTATACTGAGTTTTTGCATTATAGCGAGTCAAGTTGCCATTATGCCTATATATAGTCTACGTAACCGAAAGGTACATTATAAACTTCGACAATAAATCAATTAAAATAAAACCGTGAATTTCAGAGTAAGTGGTGAAATGTGCTTAGAGAGGTAAATTTTTGACAAAGATGGATTAGTTAAACTTTTAATGAAAAAAAAATGTAATGAAAAAAAAACTAATTTTCGACCAACTAGTTGATTTTTTAAACAAAATAATTGAAACTTGAAGACCAAATGACGAATTATCTATACAAAACAGTTGGAACTGTCAACTAAAATATATATATTAGAAAAAAACTAATTTTTAACAAAATAGTTCAATTTTAACAAAAAGTTGAATTATTACTTTAAAAAAGAATTATTTTCGACCGAAAATGGAATAGTTAAATTTTCAATTCTCAACATAATTTTTCATCGTTTGAAAAAGAAATTTTCAACAAAATAGTTCAGTTGCCAACCAAAGTGACGAATTTGTAACTAAAATATTGAATCGTCAACCAAAATATGCATGTTTAAAAAAGCATTTCAATCTTAAAACCTATTTGTTAAATTTTCAACTAAAAAGACGAAGATTTAAACAAAATGATCAATTTTCCACAAAAAAAAAAGAATTTTTAACAAAATTCAAGAATACGCAACCAAAAGGTTGATTTTTTAAGAAAGAAAAACATTTAAAAAATGTTAAGAACGTAGTTCAACTTTAAAGTCTAGTTGTTAATTTTTGAACAAAAAGAATAGATGAATTTTTAAACAAAAACAAAAAAAACAAAAAAATTAATTTAGTATAAAAAAGACGATTTTTCAACAAAATTCAACAATACTGAAACAAAACGTTGAATTTTCAACTGAAAAAAGGCATTAAAAAAAAAGTTTTATTTACTACCAAAAAAGACAAATTTGTAATAAACTCAAGAGTTCTCAACAAAAAAGTAGAATTTTCAACTAAAAAAGATGAAATTTAAAACAACAAGATTAATTTAAAACAAAAAAGACGAATTTTTAAAAAAATTCCAGAATTCTGAACTAAAAAATTAAATTTTCAACTAAAAAAGAACGTTTTAACAAAATGATTAATTTTTTACCAAAAACGACGAATTTTCAATAAAATTCAAGAATTCTCAAAGAAAAAGTTGTATTTTCAACTAAAAAAGATAAATTTCTAAACTAAAAGATTAATTTTTTACCAAAAAGATGAATTTTTAACGAAATTCAAGAATTCTCAAGCATGAAGTTAAATTTCTAAAAAAGAAAGAAATATTTTAATTTTTACGAAAGTAGTTCAACTTTAAAAACTAGTTTATTAAATTTGTAACTAAAAAGATAAATTTTTAAACAAAAAGATTAATTTTCGACGTTACTTTGAGTGGGACCCCTCGCCTCCTTTCCGTTTCCCAAAGTAATAAAGTTGCTCCCTCCTCCATTAAAGTGGTAACGTAGTTTATGAGCGATCTCTTTCCAAAAAAAGCTTCTAATCAAGTTGTGTTAATTTTGAATGAAATATTAATGTTAAAAGACTGGTGTTATTGAAAAGATCCAAAGTGGAAAAAATTAAGAGGCAATTTGAAAAGCTCGAATTTGAAAGCGATCTTGAAATTGATAGAAGAATAGACATGTTAAGGAATAAGTCAATAATTTCAAAAATTCATTTTTATAAATCATTAATTTTGAATCCGGAAAATTTTTAGACCACACAATTATTAAATATTAATAATAATAATAATAATAATAATAATAATAATAATAATAATAATAGAAGCAATTAATTTTAAAAGTAGACGAATTTTAAAATCCGTCAATGCAATTTAATAGATATAAATATGTGCCAGTGTTTGCCAGTAACGCTTTAGCCGGTACGTTACCCTTTTTTTTATTTACGATAGCGGTAACGCCTTACAATTTTCTGGTCTCTGCAAGGTAAAGTCATGCACTTTACTATACATTTTTTTACGAACTTTGTTAATAGTAATAGTGTGTAAAACATTCGTTTGGACATGAGGAAAATAACATAAATAATTTTTTTTCTTACTTTGCGTGATTTTATTTTGCTTATTCACAGTCCAAAAAGGAAAAACAAAAACTGCCTGTCATTTTTTTTCTCATATAAAAAATTTTTTAATCTCATATTTAGGCTTTCATATATAGGATATTATTGTATCCGATATATGACATTTCAGTTAAGCCATACACACGGCTTTGATTGTTATTTGGCATAGCAGGATCCATTATTAATGTTAAAATATTTTGTTTGAGTGATAAACTTTTTGGGAAACTAATTTTATTGAAATAAATTCTATGCAAAGTGTGTGTTTGAAAATTAATAATAGTGTAAAATAGAAACATTTTACATATTATTAATGTAAAATTCTGTATTAATTTAAGCAAATTGAAATATAATTGTTAACATGTAACACACAATAAAATAAAAAAACAAGCTGTTTAAGCTTTTCGAAATTTAAAAAAACTTATCACAGATTTTATGAAAAAAAAGTAACGTTAAGGTAACGCGTTACAAATGTTTAAGAAATAGTGGTGACGTTATAAGGCGTTACTTTGGACTGGTAACGCGTCAAAGACTGATATTTATGTACATTTTATTTTCACTCTTGCAATTTTTTCTTCAAGATTGATGATAATTTAAAATCTGATAAATATACCTTATCTAGTACGATGGACCCCATCCGAGTTTAATCCATCATAGCTCTGCTTAACTTGATGATCGAGCGCTATTGCACGGGTGAGCAACGAATTTCCTTGATATTTCTGAAAATATTTATCGAATAGTTGCTTAATTAAAAATCCTAAAACATGTTCTCTCCCATCCATATATGTAAGGGTTCGCTAATTTTCGAACGGCCCCTAATTCACTTTTACAGAAAAAGTAACAACAGATAAAGTTAATAAAAAATGATAAAACTGGTAAAAATAAAAAGTAATGAAATACGCCAGTTTCTCGTGTGCATGTTGAAAAGGGAGGATGTTTGTTTAGCGTTTCCTCGTCGCGTGTTGTACGTGAATATGATTTTGTGCATCGCGGGAGGATTTTGGGCGTGGTGGCGATTTTCTTCTAGGCTTAGGGTCTTATATAATGCTAGGCAGACTCGTTCAGTTCGTCGCTCCCAGAGTTTTATCAAGTAGACAGTCGGGACTCTATTCCCCATCCTTCCCGAATATCCGAATATGCATGTGTGAGTGAGTATGCAACTCACCATGCGACTGACACGCATCCAGCGATAGATATGTGATGGTTAGCAATAGGAATGTTTTTTTCTTGCTTCTTCGCTCTACGACGCATCGAAAGCCAGGACCGGATTCAAGGCCTGCTGACTAAATTATTCGACACTTTTTACATTCTGGTTGCCATTATTACTCTACTGAAATTACAGAAAACACTATTCTTCAAGATAAAAACAAGGATTATATGCAATTTATCAATTTTAATCACTATAGACAAAGGGCGAAGTCTCTGGTTATTAGGAATTATTAAGATTCAATATGCGAATGCAGACCGTTTTTCTGATATTTTAGTGGAAATTGTTCCACATAATGAATTTCTCCGAACACCTGAAGTAGGGTATATAATTATGTAAATTTTTACTCGTTACAGAAGCTTAGTAAATCTGTTCTCGAAATTAGTTAATTTTCATTCGTTTAAAAATTTGAATACTTAAGATTTAGGAGGCACTTATAATATTTTGCAATTTTTATCAAAATTGAAATTAGGCACAAAAAAATTATATTCCATTTTAATATTTCGATATTTAAAAAAAAATCCAATTTATTTTGCGAAATCCCCCAATTTTGTTATGTTTTCAAAAAAAGTGATATAAGAAGGCTGTGCCCACTCCCTGTAGTTGTCAATGAATTTTGTGGAATAATGCCCTTAATTATTACTTTTTTCTCCTTTTTTACAAATAATTTCTTAAGAATGAATGAATCACAAAATTGTATGTATTCGTTAATTAATTTTTAATTATTTACACAATTTTTGTTAATTTGAACAATTTTATTTCCATAGAATATCAAGAATTAAGGATATCTTATTAACGGTATGGTTTATTTTATGAACTTGAAGAGTATTTATTCTTATTTTAATTTTTTATTAATTGTTTTAATAATTTATTTTCGCTTAGATCTTCAAAATCTTCAGACTTATTAATAAACTAGCAAGGAAAGACAATTTTGTGGTTTTTACGTCCAAAAGTTATAATTAAAATAAATAAATTGATTGGACCCTAAAAACAATTAAATTAAATCTGTGAAAAAAATAAAGAAAAAAATTATAATTGAGGGCAGTATTCCCGCCAATTCTGCTTGCATTTGCATGTGTGGTTGTTGATACACCGTATGAAAGGGAATCAGGTGGTTCAAATAAAAAATTAATGATGGATTCGAATTCCTGGATAAGTTTTCATGAGGTCATAAAAGTATTGCCTATATTTTTTTTTTATACACTTTCACATTTTGGAAAAATTTACAAAAACGTGAACTTAACTAAATGCAGGGAAGGGGGCGAAAGAAATTCAAAACTTTTGTCTTTTTGGGCCTCTCTAGAATCTATTTATCACCAGTAGCACAGAAAAAAATTTAATTTTAAGTAAAATGGTTTTGCCTAAAGTAAGACGTAAAATAGGATTAGACTGAATGTATAGCTTTAACCAACGTGGCGCAGGGATTGAGTTTTTATTCGGCTCTCCTCAGGCGTGTCTTGCATTCGAACCCTGGTCCCAGCATCGAAAAAATTGTACGTGCGAAACAATCTACCTGTACGTGAATTTCAATCATGATTAAACAAAGCGGCTCATTTAAAGGTGATCACATGTAGTTATCATAAAATTTAAAAAATTAGAGTTTGAATTTGAACATTTTTCTCATCACCACAAAATATCTAGTCACATGTAAAAGATTTGCAACTAGTAATACAAGGGAAATAACGACTACTACATGAGTTCGTGCAGTGCATCGTCATTTGCTTGAAGATATAGGTCAAGGGCG
>NC_046661.1:119054083-119062329 GCF_010883055.1 Belonocnema kinseyi
AATAAAAAAATTCTTAATTTGTATTTCAGGTACATAAAGTCTCTTAATTCCTTTGAAAAATTTGAGCCCCCTAATTAAATAATTTTCTGGAGAAGCGAGAAAATTATTTGACTAGTAATCGGCAATATCTAACATCAGAAATTAATTATGTCAAATAAATACTTGAGAATGGGATGCTTTTAAATTTAAATCAGAAACATTTCAATTAAACAACAACAAAAAAGATGAAATTTCAAAAAAATACTTGAATTCTCAACAAAGAAAGATTTTTCAGGCAAAGAACAAAAAAAAATGTCTAAAATGTAAAATTTCTAAGTAGAAAAAATATGAATTTACAACCAAAAATTATTTAATTTCAACAAAAACGTTCATTTTTAATGAAATAGTTCATTTTTACTTATAAATCTTCAACATAACAAAATGAATTTGTAAGAAAGTCGTTAAACTTTCAATAAAGCAGTTGAATTGTAAAATTAAAAAGATGAATTTTTAATTAAGAAATATTATACTAGATATTTCAACACAAAAAGATTTTATTGAAAAAAAACACGATCTAATTTAATTAACAAAGACAAACCTTTGGCAAAATATATTAATTCTGGAAGAAAAACAGAATAAACCAGTTTCATTTTTAACCAAGAAATTTGACTTTCTATCAAAAAGCACGAATTTTTAACAAAATGCATACATTTGTAACCAAATAGTTGAATTCTTAACCAGGAATATTAATTATTTACCAAAAAAGACGAATTTGCATACAAATAATTTAAATTTTTTTAAAAAAGATGAATTTTTAATCAAAAATGGAATAAGTGAATTTTTAACTGGAAAACAATAAGGTTCAATTTAGAAAAGTGAACTTTTTACAAAACAGTTGAATTTTCTACGCATAATAGTTGAATTTTCGACAAACTTGGTGAATTTTAAAACCGAATGGACGAATTTTCCATACAAAAGTTGAATTTAAAAAAAAGCAGTATTTTTTACCAAGTAGTGGAATTGTTTACCAGATTGTAGAATTTTCAAACAAACAATCAAATTTTCTACTAAAATTATGAATCTTTATTAACAAGAAAACATTTTTAAGAAAGCAGTTCAAATTGCAACGAAAAAGTTGAATTCTTAAACGAAAAATATGAATTTCCAATAAAAAATGTAATAGTTCATATTTCAACAAAAAATATTTTTGTTATAAATAAAACACAATATATTTAACCCAAAAACGTCGAATTTTCATCCATGCAGTTGCATTTTTAAACATAAAATTTTATTTTCTACAAAAAAAAAGGAATTTAAAAAAAATAAATGTTTGAATAAATAGTTGAAGTCTTAACCAGTAATATAATTTTCTACCAAAAAGACGAATTTTCAAGCAAATAATTGAATTTTTAATCTAAAAAGGATCCTTTTTAACCAAAAATAAAATAAGTTCATTTTTAACCTTTAGAGTTTACAAGGCCGGAAAGCCAATATATTGGCTCACCAATGATATAAGATACCTTTTGGGCCAATTTTCCGAGGTCGACTTCCCTCCAAAATCGCCGGCCCTCTGAAGGTTAATTTAGAAAACAATAATTTTCCATTTAGGAAAGCTAATTTTTTATAAAATAGTTGAATTTTCTACGGAATAGTTGAATTTTCGCCCAAGCTAAATTTTTCTCCCGCAATAGAACGAATTTTCTATAAAAAAGTCGAATTAAAAAAAAAGAAGAATTTTTGACCAAATAGTTGAATTTTTTGCCCAATTATCGAATTTTCAAACAACAATTATTTAATTTAATTATTAATCTTTGAAACAAACAAGATTTTAATTTTAAATAAAACAATATAATTAAGCCAAAAATGAATATTTTTTCAGCAAAATAGTTGAATCGTCAGTCAAAACCGAATACTAAATAGTTGAATTCCTAACCAGATATATTAGTTTTCTACCCAAAAAGACGAATTTCAAACCAATTGTTGAATTTTGAGTCTCAACAAGATCACTTTTGAACTATTTTACTATTTCTGTGGGTTATTTCTCTTTCGGGGTATCCTGACTCCCTCATTGATGTAGGTTGTAATAAAATAATTTTTATTGAAAAACAATAATTTTCATTTTAAAAAAGTGAGTTTTTTACAAGACAGGATAAATTTCTACGAAAAAGTTGAATGTTCTACCAACTTTCTGAATTTTCAAGCCAAAAGGACGTATTCTCCACAAAACAGTCGAATTTTCAACAAAAAGCTGTATTTTTTAATCTTTGGCTGACGAAATATGTTGTTCTTTAGAGGAAATTAAACGATACCTATATTTCTGATTTGCAAAAAAAAAAACATCCGTAACTCTAGACTTAACTGATATATTTAACATTTTTTAAATTTTATTAGCGCTTATTCTCTTACTTCGTAATCCGATGGACATTTTTGCAGATGTTTAAAATTAACAACCTGATGGCAGTTTTTCTGAAAAAATTAAAAGTCGATTTTCTCAAAAAACCTGCACTTGTATTGTTTGCTAATTTTTTGTTGGATTTGTACTTCCATTAGGAAGATATATCTTGTGAGTTTTATACAGACTAAATAACTTTTGTGGCCAGGAAAACTTTTTTCATAAATTGAATTTTCTACGTTTTCTCGCAAATAATGAGAGATACAGAAAAATGTTCGTTTGCGATATCTTTTCATTGTTTACGAAAAAAATTCAAAAATTACACTTTTAGGGGAAAAAATTCTCCTGGCTACAAAATTTTTTGAGCTCTTATAGATAATACGATGACTTCCTGATATAATCAGAAATATTAATAAAAATATGGAAAAGAATAAAAAAGCTGTGGTTTTTCAGAAAATCTCTTTAATTTCTTTCTTTGAGTTTTGAAAACATGAAAAAAATATTGTATGGAAAACCCCACGTCTTTTATTCTCCCAAATATGGTGGAAAATTTTTGAGGCCGGGGGATTTTTTTCTAAAAATCTAATTTTTTAATTTTTATTTCAAACGATGAAAGATGTCCAAAGTACCAGGAGGCATTTTCCGTAGGATTTTTTTAGACGTGCAAACTCTTATCTTAAAATTTTATCGTGTCTTTTCTTGCTCGCGTGAAACAGTAGAAAATCAATTGTTTGAAAAAAATTCTGCTGGCCATAAAAGTTATTTAGTCCGCAAAATTTATGGCAGATCACGAAAGAAGACAAAAAAATCGATAATTAGGACTAAACTTCTTTATGTAAAGTAGAAATAGAATTATTCGATTTTTCTAACAAGATATACATGAAATGCATTTATAACACAAACTTTTAATAATGATTTCATGTGCTTGAGATTTAAGTTTAATATGCCAATGTGTATTAAAATTAGAATCATTGAAAATAGTGTTATAACTTTCGAGGAATTTTTGCTAAAAGGTAATTCAAAATCATTGATACTGACATTTGTTATTGAAATTAAGTTATTAAGATTTTTTACTTTTTTCAAAAATTAATTTTTTTCAAAAAGATCATTCTGGTATAAAAATATTATGAATACAATTTTCTTGACCTTATCTACATACCAATTTTTTTTCTCTACAGATTTCCCTTCAAATTAATATTTTTCAAGAAAAACGACAAAGATGAATTTTAAAATTTTTCTATAAGAGTGTATTAATGTTTGTAAAATATTTATTATTTTTAAAAGTTGGATCTTGAAAATGCAGGAAAAATCATTTGACAAATATTAGGTGGCTCACACCCCCTCCAAACACTCACGTCGAACCTCGTGTCAAGCGGTTGCCAAAAAACCATGGGTTGGGAGGAGTTAATTGATATCTCAACTTCCCTGATTTAAAATGCCCAACATTAATGGTTTTTTGGTCTTTTGGAAAAATGATCGGCGTGTGTGAGGAATAGGGTTTTCGCCCCCACCCCTCCAAGTATTTTTGTATACTAGTATCGGAAGTTTTTAAATTTTGTATTCAAAAAGTCTAAAAATGCTAATAAAACATACACAAACTTAAAAAAAAGTATTGAAGTTCCAGTTCTACTAGTTCTTTTCACCCACTTCACAGTAGGTAAAAATTGCTAAAATTTTCATGTCAATTACCGCGATTTTGGTACCTTCTCTAAACTGTATAATCAATACAAAACAATTGGAATTTCAGGGAGTCATCACTGAATCAATCAGTGAAATAAGTGCGTAATTTTATTGATAAGAAAACGATTTCATCGAAATTGTTTACAAATGAACAGTTAACATTTTGTGAAATGAGACCCCTTTGAGATAAATCCTATAAAATGTGGTTTCAAAGAACACATGAAATTGAATCTTTTAAGATTTAAGGCTTTTAAAACTTGAGGAGTACCTTCAAAGTTGAAATCTAATCCATAGGGATTAGGGTGCCCTTTTTTCGTTTCACCGTAAATTCCAGAAGAGCGACGATTTTCTGCCAAATTCTTACATCTGAAAATACCTAGATGCTACAGAAGAAAACCAATGTGATTCAATAAAAAAAGACAAACTTTTAATAAAATAATACCTGTATTGTATAGTCATTATAATCAATAAATGTATATAACCATAATTTCTGTCTGTATTTTTAAACATAAAATTAAAATTTAGGATAAAAATGTTGATAAAAAGACAATGTGTAAAAAACAGCATATTTCTCGAGGTGCATTCCTGAATCGACCTCATTTGTTATGGCGCGGTTTGTCAACTTAAATAAAAAATTCGATTAAAGGAGAAATTTATTTACTAATCAGATATCATAATCATAATATAATAAACTTTCATTACTGCCAATGATAAATAGAAATACTATTATAATAAATATTATTATAATAATCTAACGATTATGACAGTTCAAATATTTATTATTTCTAGGATTTTGTGACCTTGTGAATTATAGCTTTAATGAATATTGTTTTTTTTTAATATCATAAAATTTATTTTGATACATCCTGACCAACCAAAAACATGCTCTCGTAATCGATAATTTTTATTAATATAATAATATATATCTTTAAGGATACCCTTGGCGACTTTCCGTCAATTTCATGAGGAATTCTTCTATTATACAGGCATTTTATTGTTTAAAATTTATAATTCACTGTTTATCATCACAAATATTTTCTATTTTTTGGACAACTGATACACCTTCGGTAACTTTTGCATCTATCCTATATAGTTCATGAAAATTAGGAGATTATATATTGGCCATTTTACCAATAAGACTAGTTTCAAATTTAAATTATTAATTCGAAATTGGCTTCAGTTTTAGTGATACATTAATAAAATTATATTTTAATTAATTAAGACAGTTTGGCTTACACGATGGTGTTAAATAAACATCTAGAGTTCAAAAATAAAAAATTTTAAATATAAGTTTTATTGCCGATACTATAACATATTAGCTTGAAATTACACACAACAAATCTAACTTCAGGGGCGAATGTTTGGATTAAATTATTATTAATATTAAATTATAATATTATTAAATTATTATAAATGTATAATAATTATAACAAATATTATCTTGAATTCTCCAAAACCTACTTTAATTCCTTATCATTTTCTTCAATTCATTGAAATCTGTTCGAATTTAATAAATTTTTTTACGTTCTCTTCAAGTCATTCCCTTGCATTTTCTTATATTTTCTTAATTTTTATTATTTCCTTTCAAACTCCTAAGTTCAATGAAATTCTAGGGAATTCTAGTAAATTATCTTGAATTCGAAGGAATTTGAGAAAATTTATTTTTCTGAAAGGGAGTGCTCCTTTGTATTCTTTGAATTCACTGAAATGTACAGGAATTTACTTAAATATAAAATTTTATTCCCAAACTGGAAATTTACTATATTCTAAAATAGGTTCAGGAATTGAATTATCTTAACTTCTATGAAATTGATTTGAATTAATTTAATTTAAATGCATTTAAAATCACTTGAATTCTCTTATATTCCTCAGAAGCCTGAAAAACATTGGAATTTATACTTAAATTATTATTTTATTGAGTACACTAAATTCTACCTAAAGAGTGACGCTAAAATAGGCTGTTTGTAGCCTATTTTTTGGACCTCGCTAGCGAGGTCCAAATCATTTTTTATTGTATTTGTTCTATAAAATAAACCTTACAAAAGTAAAATCACGTATTTTTTTCATTGATAAGGGGTTGTGTGAACAATGATTTTATAATTAGTGGTATTTCCTATTTTTAAATTTTTTGAGGGTATTCTCAACCCCTAAATAATGATAATGATCAAATTTCAGCGAAAATAAGGATCGATTAGTCTCGGATATAATAGCTCAATCATCAAATTAGAATTTCAGAGTTGGATTCTCTTCCATTTACTTTGCAAATTATCACTGTGCCTGGAACTATGGACATTTGATCATATATCTATTTTTCTGCGTAAAAGACGAAATATTTCCTATTTGAATCCCTACTTGAATAAAAAATAAACATTTAGCAGAGTATAACTTTGTTTAAAAAACCTTTTTTGTGGTGTTTTTTTTTACCATTTTTACTGGATATCTTGAAAACAGTGCGACCGTTTTTTGTAAAAATAATTGTCTACATTCGCCTATGTTGCAAAAGTATCATGCACTCAGAGCAAAAGTTGTCTTGAAATAAAACCATCGTCCTCTTTCTTGTTTTGTTTTGAACCACATGAATATTTTTTTACAAAAACGGAATTATTATATTTGGTTGGAAGATTAGATGAAGTTTGTCGCGAACAAACAATGCTTTCTGTAAAAAGACTCCTTTTCAGACAAATGCAAATCTGCTTTACCTTAAATTTAAGAGGAAATTCCATTTGTGTCAAGAAACATTGTTTTGACACAAGAGAAAATTTTTTCTGAGTATATATTATTGTATGTATAGGTAAAAAGATTGATGTCATATTGGAATTCAGTTTAAAAAAATACTTCGTAAATGGCACATACCATTTCATGAATGGGAATGCGCAGATCAGGAATACGTGATTAAATGCCTAAACGCTATTCCAAATATTCACAAAAACAGAGCGATTACGCAATTATGAATAAGGAAATCATTAAAAATTTTCCTTCCTTCGTTCAATCAACTATCAATTTTAACTTGAAATGTAAATTTTCAATGTTTAAAACCGAGGATAAAACTTCAAAAGTACAAAGGGGCAAAGGTCAATAACAATTTTTGAAGAAAAATACAAATCCAAATTGCAATTAATTTCTAATTAATGTTGGATTTCTACAACATATGTAATCTCCAATTGTGCATTAGAGTTTTACTGAACACAAAATCCGGGTGAATATTTAACTCAAGAGTTTAATTCGACTCTAGCAAATCCTATACCCTTTTCATCATTTTAATACAATTAGAAATAAAAACTGATAATCCATGTGGAATAATTTTGTTAATAAATGTCTAAACAATAGATAAATGTATAAATAATTTTGAACCCTTTTTTAAAATTGCAATACGTGCTGCATATGAAAATAATAAAAAATGACTTACTGTGTAATAATATGGAAACTATTTTTATTAAACAGTTACTAAAGTCTTGCATTAAAAACGATATCAACCAAAAATTACTCTTTCAATATAAAATACAAATTTTTTACCAAATATTATACGCTGCTAAAAAAAGCACATATCTTGGGACGCAATCACTTTTTTAGGGCGTTTACAGTGCATAGATCCGGTCCTGCCTAGACCAATACTATGGTGCAAGCATAGAAGTGTTCACCACCCTAGCCCTAGCCTAGCGAATATATCGCCTAGGCCTGCAGGAAGTGACGGGATTGGCTATCAAGATAATGTGAGTGCTCCTAGATGAGTCGGCTCACTAACACCAACAACGTTTCCAGCATGCGTGTACCAACAGGCATGCTATGAGACTCTACGAGTCTACGAGTTATGCTATGCCACCCCTGCAGTATTCTTCACTCAGTTCGCATCATCACTCCATCCGTAGCGAGGCTCAGCAGTGGTCGCGGCGAAACCAAGGGTTTTCCCTTTTTCGTTAGAAAACCTTTTCCAAATTTTTTTTCATCGAATAATGTGTGCCCTCGTTTCAAGTTCGCAATTGTTCTCCAGTTATGACTATTCGGCATCGTGAATAATTAGTTTCGAGTTTTTAGTTTTTTTTTTCTATTTTTGGACTTTACATTCTTCTATCTTAGAATTTTTTTATCTTATCCAAGTGTTGTCGGTCTTTGGCTGAATGTGGTTCCCAGCTTGCCAACCCGGCGCAAATAGTGCTTCCAGGACTTGACTGAAAATATTCTGCAGACCTTCCTTGAT
>NC_046661.1:119062429-119076081 GCF_010883055.1 Belonocnema kinseyi
TTCGAAAACTTGTGCTTTCGTGAGGATTTCCTGATATCAATTCAAAATGTAGAAACATTTTGGGGGGTTTTAAGCTTGATTTATGCAAAACAACAATTTATCTAAAAAAAATTAAATAATCCACAAAATTTAAGCTATAAGCATAAGATTTATTTTCTGATCTTTCAATTTTTTCAACTTGTGAATATTAAACGAGGTTCGTCAGTCCGTGGATTTATAACATGTTTGCTTTTACAATTAAACTAAACTATGAAGTAGTTATGTTATTTTGGCGAAGTGCAATATTTATCTGGGTGTGAAAATGATGATGTAAATAAATTTTAGACATAACATGGAAAAAAGTTTGAACGTTAAATATACTATGGGAGCATTTTTCCTATAATTTAGCTAAAGTAGTTCAGTTATCAGTTTACCTTGTAGAAGTTAAAAATATGAAACTTTTAGACTTACGAAATTCTATGAAAAATCATGCTTATGAAGATCCGGGCCAATAGCTCCCATAGTAGCGATTAAACAATCCACCTTTTTAAATAGCTATTCAACAATTCACCGTTGCAAAAGAGTTGACAACTTCATTATATAACAAATTAAAAGTACCCATTGTGCACCATTTTAATGAAGTTTGCGAGCTTAATTTAATATTTGGACATTTTATGTGACGTTAAAATATTAAAAAACATTAATTCTTCAGGAATTTGCGAATTTTTGACATTATTGCACATTTTGACGTATTTATGCACAGTCTAGCATATCTGTAGTAATTTATGCACATTATTGCAACGTGAAAGTATTATTTAGTTTCTTTTTGTATTACAATGACATAGACTCATGCACACTCATTGTAACGTAAAGTTGTTTATCATCTAAAGATCCGAAATCGTATTTAAACAACAACAATATCATGTGATTATGTTAAATAATTCGTTTTAAAAATATTGATCGGTGGGTTGGCCATCTGGATAAATCCAGATTAGCTGATGTCATTTTGAGCGATTTGGGCCGTTGGACTTGATAGGTTGGGCTGCTTTAAGATTCTCAAGTTTTTTTGACCATATAATTGACTGCCTGTGGGCCGATTTTAAGAAAATGAGTTTCACGCAATATCTAACATTCTAACATTCTCGGGAACATACCTGTATTTTCTACTAAATAATACCTTTTACTTTAATCTACATATATTTTGCAATAAGCGACAAATAACATATACTTCAACTAAGTGTGAAAAATTTATCAACTTTTCGCGTATTTATTTACTTTTATGCAATATAAGTGTGTTATTGATTATCATCAAATTTTCTATGACTGTGCATGAAATTGAGTTGATTTGTTTTGCACTAAACATATTTCACACTAGTCAAAACACAATGTGATATATTTGACCGTCCATGACATGTTTTAGTAAAAAAAACACGAAATTTACATGTGTGCTTAATTTTCCACGTATATAGTTTGCGCCCATATGTATGCTTGCGGGCAATAGAAAAGAGATGCACGTTTTCGGTGCGTGCATATATGGCCGAAAAGAACGCAGTTTGCCCAGTTGGCTGTTCCAGGCGTCATTGAACTCATGATAAATAGTCACGTCTGCCGAATATAGCGCGGAAATGCGCATGTGGCCCTTTATCTAGAAGCACATTCTATTGACTATATTCCGACTTAATTTGCTCAACGCGTAAACAAGACCCATGCCTGTTTGGTTTTATCACGTTTTCACAAGCGTGACGCAATACACTAAAAATTCGCAACCGCGTATGTTATTTTCAGTAGTAAACACTTGAATGAATTCTAGAACGTACAGAAACCTATTTTTATACTGAGGCCAAACTACAAAGTATAGTTATAATGGAATTTTGGTGAAGAGCAATATAGCAATATATCTATGTGTGAAAATTATGCCGTAACCAGTTTGGGAAAAGGTCTGCGAAAAGAAAAACAGGTTTCGGAGTCTAATGGCTGTAATTCATAATTTTATTCGTTCTAGCGAAAAAGTTAGGCATCTGCTTTTCTAAAGGGAGAATCTTGGACTATTGGAATTGCAAATATTTTTTCCTAGAATACGGTTCCTAAGTTATCGGTAATTGAAGCCAAATAGTTTTAAAATTGTATATTCTATTATCTTGAAGACTTGTTAGATGTGCGCAAATTGATTTGGAAAGCAAAGGTCGCGTAGCCAAAAGTCGTTCAGAATCAATTACGCATCTATATGTGTAATGTGCTTGTGAATAGGAATCATTCAGTAGATAAAGATAGTGTATTCGCATTTTCTAAATTTAAATACAGCCGGAAATTATCTCTGGACGCCAAATTTTCAAACGTTCTCCCACGGTAATTGAACCAACATAGAATTGCTTATTCAACTAAATAGTATAATTTTATTTTCTGCTCAATATTTTACAAGTAATTGCAAAATATAATCAATACGTTATGATTATAAACTAATAATGTCGTACTTATTTCAGGATTGAAAAATTGGCCTAAAGATGGAGAGCGATTCTCCGAAGTTCTGTTTGAGGTGGAATAACCATCAAACGAATATGATCCAATTCTTTGATGAGTTACGTAAAAATAAAGACTTTACTGACGTGACTTTAATGTCAGATACTCAGGAAGTAATAAGATGTCATAAAATAGTGCTGGCTGCAGGCTCTTTTTATTTTGAAAGAGTTTTCCACCACGTGGAGCCAGATCAATCGACTCTCGTTTTAACGAACACAGATTTTGCGCTATTGGAGTCCTTAATAATGTTCATGTATCGTGGAGAAATACATGTGCATCAGGATGATCTAAAAGCTCTTTTAAAAGCCGCTGAGAGACTTGAGGTAAATTATCATTTAAAACATTAATTGATTAAAGCAATGAATGCGACACTGGTCAGCAAAATGTGACTTACGTGTATCTATGAATAGGCAGATTTTTTTATTCAAACATTGTTATGAAAAATCACAACTCGCGCTAATATAAGTTAATGTATTTAACTTTCACTTTTTCTGTAATACATTCACATCCTATGTAACCAACATATATTTTGCGGGGAATGATCAGAATGATACTTCCTAGTTACACAAATTAAAACTATTTCCTAAAAGCAATTTTTTAAACACTATTTGTTTCTCCATTAAGTTCAGGTCAATTAAAAAATTCGTTTGCAGTGCTTGAAGGCACTTTACGGTTCGAAAAAATACGTCAACATATTTCATAGTTTTCGAGAAAAATGGATTTACACTGAAATTCTTAGATACACATGACATCACAACTCTTCATTTTTATAGGTCCATGTTTTTTGGGATTATTTCATTCATATCCTTCTACAATTTGAAATTTTATGATAATACTAATCCAATTGCTCTTCGGCTTAGGACATCTGATTTTAAGGGGTGTGACATTTTACATGGAATGGTTCACTTTACATACAAAACGACACATTCCTCGTGATATCATACGACTATAAAAGTCATATGACCATAACCGTAGATCACTTGGTTATTATAAATGGGTAGGGGTATATTAGCGATGCAATCCCATGAATTCTGGGCCTATAAATATAAAGTGTTTTGAGTTACATAGAAAACCATTTTTTTTAAATCAATTTTTCTCGAAGTCTGATTTTACTTGCCCTGAACCGAATGGGGAAACAAATAATCCGAAAAAATATGGTTAAAAACTAGTTTTTGATATGTTAACTGTGAAGTACCGTTCGATTATGCACCCCAAAATATTAGTTGTCGATGTAAGTACATAAAAAAAAAGTGAGTGTTAAATACTCAGAAATATCGGTTGAGCCGATTCGAGAAAATTTAATTTGTTGATTTTTCAAGATTTGTGTATACCTTTTTTGTAAATATTTTTATTAAATTGATACTTTGGGTAAATTAGTACCTGTGCACCTTTTTTTTTAACAAAAGTGACAAAAAATACAAAAAAACGTGAAAAATTCTTTAACCTTCTTTAACCGTCTCCATACGATATGACTCTATTTGCTAGCAGCGCCGCCTATGAAACTATGCGCTGTGTATACGTATAGAGAATGGGCTCGTACACGGCTGTGTCAACAGATACACTCATATTGAATGGGGGCGTCGATACGCTCAGCTAAAATAGACCTGTTGATCAGATAGGGGTCATACTCTTCGTTTTCTAATATAGAAAACATCTAAAAAAAATTATGATTGCAGTATGCTTGACGTTCGCAAGATACGTGACAATCCATTTCTTCTTGTATAATTAATTATTTGACACTTTACTCTTATTAAAGGCAAATCATTGTGCTCCATTTATCAATAAATTCACCAAAATTGTACCGAATTTGTTTGAATTTCCTTCAATTTGTTTGAATTCTGCTTAATTTATTACTTATTATTCAATTTAGTTTATGTTCTCTTGAATCTCCTTGAATTTTCTTGAGTTCCATTAAATTTGCTGGCATTTTATAGCATTAACTTTTATTTCATAAACATCAGACAGAAAAAGAGGCGAGACAAAAAAATGTGGTTTATCTGTCATGTATTGTTTATATGGGTTTTTATAGTTTTTTCGCGGTTATATTGATAACCGTTTAACCTATCGAGAAAATAAGACACTGTTTGCATTTGGCGAGGAAAACTTAAAATTATAGGTCACATTTTCTTGACCAGAGTTATTTTACTAGTATAAATATTAAGATATTATTCTAATATATTGTTCACTTTCTTACAGATTAAAGGTCTTAACAATTTTAAGGACAAAAATCAACTTGAAAATGGCAGTATAGATGAGATCCCATCACCCTTTCTGGTAAGAATAACTGAGAACTTTCTTTTATCCCGCAAGAGTAAAATAAAAATGAGAATCTATAATAACGAATTTTTTTACAGGAACGTTCTCCACCACCATCGACAACGCCACGACAAAAAATGGAAAAACATCCACAACTTCCGACTCCATTATCACATGCAGATTTGTACAATTTGCATGTGTCAAATCAAGCTGTAAATACAATTTCATCTCAAGGAATTTGGCCGATTCCTGCTTTTCCGTTTTCACAACATCCGTACCATTCACATTATTCTGCATTGAGCAGATCTTATATCCATAATTCCGATACTTCGCCCCTGACGAAAAAAAAGATGATATCTTCGGCATCAATGGCTAGCACTCCAATTTTAAGGACAGCACTTGTTGGTCAAGGTGTTGTTGGAAATGCACACTCAACATCCGGATCTAATTTAGATAATGTTGACAATGGATCTGGTAGCAATGGTTCTGCTAATGAGAACGATCGACGATACAGTACAGACTTTTCTGCAAATGAAGATCCCTCGAGTCCTCATACTGATATGGAGGATGATGAGAGAAAACATTCTCCGAGATCACGTAAGGAGATTTTTCAATCATAAGAACATTCTACTTTGAAATTTGTGTGTATTACTTTTTTTTCATTTATCAATGTAAAAATATATCTGCACAATTTATGAACGTAAACCTGAAAGTAGTGATTTTGCGGCAACGGTATTCAATTGATTCGAAAATCTAGATCAACATGAAGAAACAACGACGGTTACATTATTGATACCTTCACATTTTCTGTGACTGAATTATTTTGCTGGTTTTATTTGCAAATGTTTGATCATAATAATAATTATGTATCTTTAAATAACAAGTTTTTTTTGCAAATAATTTCGTTAATATTTCTTTGAATTATTAATACTTATTAAAATTGTGTACTTGTGCTTGCAGTTCAATCAATTGATATGTTTGTTAATTTTAATAAATTAAATTGAATAATTTTTACCTATTGCAATTTAAGTATCTTCAAGTTATCAATAATAAATTAATTTTCGTTAATCAAACTTTACGCAAGAAAAAATAAGTATTGCTTTGAACATTAGATTTTTGAAAAAAAATTGACAAATAAAAATATTTATTGGTACAAGGAAAAAATGCGTGGCAACATTTTCAGTGAAAATAGAGACCACACAAGTTTCAGAACTTTCTGTAGGACTTTAAGAATTTTCAGTGATAGACTCCTTAATTAAAAAAAAAAACTAATAAACTGCTGTGAACAATCAAAGTTGCCAATATTTGAATTTAAAAACATTCGAAAATCATTTTTAAGTCGAACACTAGGGAAAATCCGAAATGTTAAAGTAATTTTGTCTGCACATTTTCAAACGAATCTTAGCTTGTATAAATTTTTTTTTCAATATCTTGTTTTATAATTCGTATTATTCGATACTAAAAACTAAATTTCACAAAAAAAATTCTGCATATAATTTTTGCCTTCACTCGAAAGCGTATTGCATTCTCAAAATGTAAATGATCTACTCCAAACAGAGAATTCATAAGTATCTATCAGGATATACAAAATTAAGATTTTTTTAACTTTGAATTCAAAATATATTAAATTTTATGAACATTTTTTAAGTCAATAGATTTAATATCTTAATTGGAAATTGATTTGGTTTTTAATAGATTATTCGAGTCTGAAAATATACAAAAAGATGTTTGAAAGCACTCAATTTTATAACTCTTGAATTTCAGGGTGCTTTAAAATCGAACATTTTCATTTTTCGTAGCTTGAACATTTTTTCTTGGACCTCTGTTTACTCTTATACTAAGGTGGTCCAAAAAAAGTCTTTTGAAAAATGAAAACGCTTTCCGATTTTTTCAGAATATAAGTCTAATAATGAAGTGTAACCCCTAGAAGAATTCAATCAGATGATTCTAGTTGCTGTCTCCAAAATGTTTAAAATAAATACTGCAAAAAAGTATTAAAAAGGTCTTTATCTTTAAATTCATTTTTTTATTCGTAGCATCAAATTAAATGAAAATAATTACGGCATTATTCAGGACATTTATTAGAGTTATAAGAAAAAATGGTTTATTTGAGTTTTTGACGCCTTTAGGCAATTGAAAATTATTCATTTTTTGTAATAGGGATTTCCATTTCGTATACTTTTTTCAGCAAATTATTGCTAAAGAACCGTTTTCTTGGGTTCCTGATATATTGAAGAAATCATACAAATTTGAAATTTATTTAAAAGCAAAGAAAGTTATCTCAAAAATGTTTGTTTTTTAAATATGATTACTAAAAAGCTGACATGTTTCGCCCCTTACAAGTCGAAAAAATTGGTTAAATTTACTTAACTATATATTCTACGTTTAGCGAATATTCAACCAGTTTTCTGCAAGTTTTATAATAATCAATGAAACTGGTATCTAATTTTGACCATTATAATTAAAAAATAATTATTTTCCCGAGCGCCATATGTTGTTTATCTTCAAACAATCTTATCGTATCTTTGACAAGTAAAAACTATTTCCAGGCTTATATCTACAAATTTTGTTAACATCTTATTATCTTTAAATGAATAACTAGGACAATAAACAAGGAAAATAATGACAATTAACTGAATAATTAATTTAATTAACAAAAGTTATAGATAGAAACCTGAAAAAGAGTTAAATGAATGAAAAAAGAATTAATATGAAATTTGCAGAAAAGTCTTTAAACATGTATTATAACTAAAATGTATAATGATAAAATTGTACATATTTTTGTCAACTTCGAGGCGGTAAAAAATGTTAATATTGTCATATAATGACGATCTTTTGGCCTTATTTTGTTTTCGTTCAAAAAATTGGGAAATTCTAATTTTTTTTTTAGTTATATCATAAAGCGAGAAAAATGGTATGCTAGCAATATTATACTGAAAAATTATGCCGAATAGAAATCCCTTATAAAAATTATTTGGAACTGCCTAGAGACGTCAAAAAAAAAAAAATGGTTTCGATGTTTTTTTCATAATTCTAATAGAAGTCCTAAATAATGGACCAAATAATTCTTTTGGGGTTTAAATATGAAGACCATATTTCGTAATTTTGCAGTTTTTAGTTTAAATATTTTGAAGGCAGCACTCTTCTCTTTCAAAAAGCATTTATTTTACCACATATACAGTTTCTTTTTTATACAAAATAAAAGCTTGAAGTATGAATAAATGGACAAAAAATTTTTATTTGGAGAAGAAGACATAGAAGTACCGAAATTTGATTTGACCAAATGAATTTTTATTGGAACTACAAAAAATGTCGTTGCTTTCATATAAACCTAATCGTGTGCTTTGAACCAATTTGAATACAAAAAATTAAAAAAGTATTTAAATTTTTAAGATTTTAGGCTTTCATCTGTCTTGACAGTAAGCAAGTTATTTTTGAATTGTTTTCTCTGAACTTTTAAACTATATTCTAAAATCTAAGACTCTAATTTTTCTTATGATCATTCTTAGCACCTTTTACTTTGTGCTTAATAATTTGTAGTATTATCTAAAAAGTTTGCAAGCCAAGACAAATGTACTAAACATATTTTGTTTAATTAATTTTCCAGGACGTGATAGCTTCAACTCCAGCACAGCACCCAAAGAGTGGAAGCGATACAAGCAGTACACTCGGGAGGACATCAATGCTGCCATAGATGTTGTAAAAGCAGGAGAAATGAGCGCTTTGAGAGCATCCCGAAGATTCAATGTCCCTTCTCGCACATTGTACGATAAGGTAAAGAAATTGGGAATTAAAACTCAGCGACACTCCGGACGCCATTCAAGCAGAAGTGGCAACGGTATCGGTCACAGAATTGAAAACGACAGTGCTCGATTTCCATATGGAGTTGGAGGCAATTCTGATGGCAGTATTTACCGTAATTCCTATGGAATGGTAGATCCAGCAGAGCTAATTATGAACATGAAACACAGCAGTCCGAGTCCTAAAGCTCAGTCTCTTTCAGAGGATGGCAACTTGGAGAACATGGTGGAAGATCTGTCGATAAAAAACCGTGGCATCATTCATCCTTTAATTCCCAAAGAGGAATTTAAGGACGAAAATCCTCCGCCACATGAAACCTATAACTCATGAACAAAGCGGACTGGGAAGAACTAACCGGCCCAGAAAGCGGTTAATTGTACAAAATTGTATATAATTGTATAAAAATTGTATAGATATTGTGTAAAAATTGTAAATAGACAGAGGGGGCCCTCGGTGTCTACCGGTCCGTCGGTGATTTCACCGATCCAGTCCCATGCCAGTTTGCTCATGCTCATGAAAATGCATATTTTGCAAATCTAAGTTGCCTACAAAAAGATTTGCAAAATTAAAGGGCTTTCTGATTAGCTGAATTGCAGCCAGTACCTACCTTTTTGTGCCTATTAATCCACAGTTTCAAGTTGCAGTCCAAAATCTTGTAATGAAAAGATTCAATTGTAGCTTGGAAAAAATGTGAATTCAAGATTTTAAAAGATGCATGTTTCCTAAAGATTAAAGTTAAGAGAGCAAAAGGGCCTCTCATAAGTTAAAAACTTTATAAGACTGAAAATGCATCGAAAATCGAGAGACTGATAATGATAAATATCATTTAAAACCAATTTTATTTCCATCATCCGAGAATTTAAAGGATTTTGAAATATTTACTGAAAACTCGTATTTCTCGTGGATCTATTATGATTGAACAATGAGAGCTTTCACTTATTATATGTAAGCGACACAAAGTGGTTTCCAACCACAGATATTGGTCAAATATTTTATGAAATATTGGCCTCTTAAACCATACCATGGTATAAATCAATTATAAATTAAATATGCGATTATGTAACTGTATGTTGTAATACCATCATCACAATTTTTCGAGTATGATCTACAAGTGTGTATTGTTTTAAATGTTGAAAATATTCCTACCATGCATTTAATGTTTTTGGTAGGTGAAGAAATTGATAAACCTATATTATATTATACATATATATCACATATGCTGGATCGATCATGAGTATAAGGTCGCCTGTTTTCTAATGATTGCATAAGTTCTTTCAATGCTAAGTATAATATAAGACTTGCATAGGATGAAATCCATTTCTCACTATTTTTGCAATATATTCTGAAAAAAGTTACAAAATGACTTCATCCACAGGCTCATTTTATAGAGAATTTGGATAGCTTTCACCATATTTTAGATGAAAAAATCTTAACTCTTATTTTTAATATTAAAGGAAGTTACACAATTATCGTAAAACAGGTGCTTTCATACTGGTGATCGATACTGGTGTCTTAAAATATATCAATATTATGACTGTTATAAATTTTTAGTTTTAATGTTAATGTGGTTACCGAAAAATGGCCATGGGATGCAGATGCAATAATCCTCAAGTTTACTATAGACCCCTCTATATAACTATAGTTTCCTCACCAGAATGTGTCAGAGACAGGTGAAAAAAATGTATAAAAATGAGTGTGAGAGAATAGATTTAGTTTGAAAAAACTACCAATTCGATTGAAATCGTACCTGGCCAAATAAAGCTTTGAAATTCTAGCTTTAAATGATTTGAAGAACTGAAAAAATAATACACGGTTTTGGAAATATCATCAATAATGAGAAATTTTCGCAAGCTTCTATTTATGATCATAGTTCCGAAACCGTTTAATATTTTTGAAAGATGTATGTCTAATTTTAAAACTCTATTTCGGCACTCAATTAACAAAATCGCCCAAAATGAGGCTTATTCATCCTGAAATGTTGGCAAGCTTTCACAACTTCGGACTATAGTTTTTTCCACACAAATAATGAAACGAACTACCTCAATAAATGTACAATGAACGGTATTGTTCAGGAACTTTTAAGACTGATAAGCCGAATGAGTGTAAGACTGAACTTTTAAGTCGAATCGCATGAAACGAAACTTAAGACTGATGTGCCTTATGCTGGATAATTAATGCTCCATACCTATTATTGTAATCTTCAATATGCTGTGGTAAAGTCTTAATTTTACATAGCTTTCTAGTTACAATTTCTCACGAAGACACAGAACTTATAAAATAACTAGTTTTTTTCCATTTCGAATACATTCTTTTCTCTTTAATTTATCCAGAAAATTGATCTACAATCAAAAATAGGACTTTCCAACACGCTATTGAAGAATCTACCTCATTATCATTCCACAGTATATAAATGGATTTTATTTTATTTTAAATTTAATATTGACAATTGACATTGTACCTGTGCATGTGATTCATCGAAAGTTCATTTATAAAAGTAGCTGACAATATTTCCTCTTCAGCTAAAAAAAATAGTAAAAGAGAATATTTAAATAGTACAAACTATATGAGAGGATACTAAAAATAGTAAAAATGGTGCAAAATAGTACAAAGCTGTAATTACAAAAATAATTATCTAAACCTGGTTACATTTTGTTTCCAAATTCAATTTTATGAGCAACTCTAATAATTAGGCCACACAATTGCTCCTCCAGGTGTATTTAAAACTAATAAAAAAATTACAGAAGGAAAGCTTTATCGTTGACACAAAGTGTGGTATCCTGCGAGGATCTACCGCTAAATATAAAATGAAAATAATAAAAGATATATTTAAATTGTTTACCTGAAAAGGATTGATTGATTATTAAGAGCTTTAAAATTATTATTCGGCTTACTATAAAAACCTGAAAATAAAAAATAAGCAAACTAATTTTTCATACATAATGTCTTTATCCAATCAGTCAATCTTTTTTAGTTTCTGGCACTAGCAATAAAAGATTTGTCATTATGTTTAGACATTAAATAAACATTGTGTTTAAGTATTTGTATGGCTTAGCCATTGCACTTTATATTTTAATTTTAGTTTTATTGTAATGTGAACAAATTGCATTTTTTATCATGAAGGCGTTATGATTATACTGTTTCATTATTATTTGTTTGCATAATAAATGTATAAGAATTACAGCGATTTATATGTGAAAAATGCGGCCTTAATTATTTGTAAGACTGATATCTAGCATAATTTTACAAGCTCAGGTTTATTTGATTTCCATGCACTTTACTCAGATGCGTTTATATATTGATGTAATCCTATATACAGCATAGATATAGAATATAAGAAAAAATTCTTTAGCACAGTTATTAAATAAAAAATGTTATATACACATAATCTACGGATCTTTCTTAATTTATATTTTCAATTTTATAATACTCACTCATCATAAGGTAACGGTTTAGTGATTTACAACGATAAATACTTTAACATAATGAATGCATAATGGAACTTGCAAATTTTTTTTCAAATTTCAAAAACTCTAATTTATTAGGTTTAAAAAGCCAATTTAAAAAATGAAGAATTCCTAATAATTGAAAAAATTAATTGATAAATTTCAAGACTTCCCGGAGCTGAAACGAGATTTCTAATCTTTTCTCATTTTTCAAGTATTATTAAAAAAATTTGCAATTTATCGATAAAGTAATATTAACCCTCAAAAAGGTAGGCGGGTCTCAGAGGGCCGGCGTCACAATTTTCGAGTTACAAAGAGTTGTGTATCAAGTATGGGCTTGTGCATAGAAATTTCTTTTGGCGAAGTCTAAATACATAACAAAAATCAGGTTTTCTGAAAATTCCATTTGTGGAATGCTCCACATATCACTCATGTTTGCATGAAAAAACAGTTTAAGTGTATAGATTTCATTTTTACAGATACTTTTTTTGTAATTTTGAAGGATTTCTATATATTTGCTTGTTTGTTTCTAAAATACATCTACTGCTTGCCAAATATACTATTCATATATAGTTAAATGTAAAACAAATCAGTGGCCTCACGCAATGTTTTTCAATGTAAAAAAGTCCCTTCAGTCACAGCTTTTGTGATTCATCGCGATTTTACTGGAAAAAGCGAGCATCAAGGCGGCTTCACAAGAAAACGCATCTTGGTAAATTTGGGTTTGGCATACCATAAAAATGCGTGCAAGAAATATTTGGTTAACACGATCAAGTGTCGCAACTTTCCAAAGCTGCATTATAAATTTAAATATAATGTGAATATAAAATATAATTATGAATAAAAATGATCAAACTTCTTAGGTTTTTCTATACATTTACTGGAAAGAGAAGTTTGAATTTCAACGGGCCTGAGAGGCCCGGCTTGCCTTTTAATGTCACGATTTCAGCTTGCCATCATGAAGGTTAAAATTATTCAGAAAAGTAAAAGTTAAAAATACTATTTACACAACGCCACATAGAGTTGAAAATTTGGGATATTAAACAAGACACACCAAGAATGGTGGGTCTGGTCCTAAATTGGTATAATTATGAAAAAAGTTTTTTGGTGTAAATTATTTTTTTTTGGCTTTTCTCATAATTATTAAAATTTAGGTCCAGACCCACCTTTCTTAGTGCTACTTATTTATTATCCCAAATTTTCAACTCGATGTGGCGCTTCGTGTGAAAATAATTTGGGAAATAAAAAAAGTGAGGGTAAGGTAGGAATCTGGTCACGTGACCCACCCGTCGCATGGCACTTTTTTATGGTAAATTTTGCTTCATAAGCTATTTTTTTCGGAATATCGAAGTAAACACCCAATATTTTTTGAAATTACATGACATGTTTTAATTAATCAACGGTATTACATTGTTTTTTACCGCATAATGTTCAGTGGAAATAAGAACATTTCACTGATACATATGTAATTTTTTATATGTTAATTACAGAATAGCGTCATTGCCAGTTATTGCCATTTACATTAGTCGAATGCCAAGCAACTTGAAACACAGTCTGGAAGTTTTAGTATCTGAAAGTTGATGCCGTAATAAAATTGGTTGAAATTGGGTGGAAATATTCGCAAAATTGTATCCTTTCGATTGTTTCAAATTTGGT
>NC_046661.1:119076181-119078684 GCF_010883055.1 Belonocnema kinseyi
CAAATTTCATTTTGGTAGACGATAATTTCATATTTTTCAATAAAAAACGTTTTGAATGCATGCTTTTTGTACTTTTATTTCTGGTTATTAAAATTTTTTTCATATGCTTAAATACCTTAAATTCTGATAGGATATTAAGAGTTCGTGTAATAATAAAAATATCACTTTTGCTCAAATTCCTTTAATTTTGTGGAAATAATGCGCGCACCTGTTGGGTCTCGCGCTTTGCGTTCGATAATGCTCTGTCATCGTCATTTTCCACAATTTTTAAATAAGACTTAAAATTAAAGGTCAAACCATCGACTACTAGAATTTAGTGATTGTGAATTCTCTTTTGTTAAAGTTCTTTAGAATTTACCGAACACATTCTCATCACGCGTCTTGTCAGAACAAAAAGGTTGAAAGTAAATTTTCAAATCTAATTTAAAAAAAAATTGCTACTAAACATTTTATTGCAATTTGTGTCTATGTCAAAACATTTTTTTTTACATTATCATCATTAATGATTGCGAAGCTATTAGAATTGACCGAACATTGAAACCACAATTTTTCGCTGCTACACGTTTTGAAACCCCCTAAATCCGAAAATCAAGTTTTTACGGTGTCGCTGTCACAATTCTTCATCGATTTTTAATTTTTTTTTAAATGTAGCATTAAATTTTCGAGAAATCTGTCGAAGCCGATTTTTGAATTTTTGTTCGTTTACATTTTTACAGACCCGGTAAAAAGAGAAGAATAGAGAAAGATCAATATTTTCAGATTTAAATGAAAGAGTGAGCATTATTTAATTTTTTTGAATGTGCTAATTTTGCATCGGGAGAAATGCCCAAGAAAAGGATAGGCTTATCTCCGAAACCAATTGTTTTCTATTTCCTTAACGATTAACACTTGTGTTGTATTCCATGCAGGCGAACATATTTTCCACCTTTTTAATACCTCTTAATCCGATTAGTAGACACACCTCTCATGGTTTTAAAAAATTCCATACTTACACGCTGTATTTTCGAATAATTTAATTCCTTCTAATCTTTCCACAAAATATGTGCACATGCATAGTTTCTATTCGGTTTTGTGGAATATAAGTTTGGAAATTTTGATTTTTTTGTCTCCCTGGCGGACCGAATGGAGCCTCTGCAAAGTACCCGTAAAGACCCCATTGGGTCCCCATTCGGTTCCTTTTTTAAAAACTAAAAAAAAAAAACAGCAAGATCAATTTTTAAACTGTTTCCACTTCGCGATCCAGAAAAAGTTCTTAAAGTTACCGATGGAACGCTTATTAACTGCTACTAAAAGAAGATGTAATTGAAGGCGCCTTCGGCCCATATAAATGACAGGTATTTTTTTTTTTTTAAGTTTGTAACGCTGCAAGAAAAAGTATTGCGATTACTCCGTGAGTTTCTAATGCACATTTTAACGTAGAATCCGAATTTCAACAATTTAAAAGTTGATTTTGCTGTTTTTTTTTAGTTTTTTTAGAAAGGAATTGAATGGGGACCCAATGGGGTCTTTACGGGTACTTTCCCTTCGGTCCGCCAGGGGCTGCCATAACGGTGAAGTAATTTTAATTATAATATTTTATATTATTTAAACAAAGTATAGATTCATTACTATAATAAATAATAATAAATTTATCTAATAATGTTGGGTAAGGTCAACAAAATTTATTTATCTCTAAACAGAATTGTAAAAATAATCTTTGATAATACTAAAAATTATTTTATTAACATATTTATTTTATATTTATAACTGATCGATTCATTGGACTAGGTTTTGCGCCTTTAAAGTTACATTCTCTTTTTTTCTATTCTTTCTTTTGCATTACTTCATTTTTTAATTTCTCTGAATACCCTTCCTTGAAATTTTTCTAAGCTGAATAAAAAGAATAGATTTTGATTTTTTTTCTACTCTTTGGTGGAACTTTCGATCGAGGAAAATTCGCGTAAAAATGGAAATTCAGTTTCTGAATTCTTCTCTTCTTACCGGGATTTGATGCAACAGGGTCGGTGAAGGAAAAAAAATTGTGGTACGTCACGTTATTTGTTATAAACAAATATTTGCAACAAACAGCCAGTATATCCCTGACGGACCGACAAAACCGAAAGGAGGCTCTACAAAGTACCCTTAAAGACCCCACTGTGTCCCCCTTCGGTTCCTTCTTAAAAATCTCGAAAAAAAAACAGCAAGATCAACTTTTAAATTGTTGAAATTCGGATTCTACGTTAAAATTTGCATCAGAAACTCACGGAGTAATTGCAATACTTTTTTTCGGATTTAAGAAATTTAAAAAATAAAATATCTGTAATTTACATGGGCTGAAGGCGGCTTCATGTGCATCTTCTTTTAGTAGTAGTTAATAAGCGTTCCGTCGGTGACTTCAAGAATTTTGTTGTAACGATCGCAGAAATTTGCATTCCATCCGCTAGGAACAGCACCGTCGCTTCCATAGAATGCGCGGTTTCGATTCGAAATTATAAAATATTCGTGCGAAAAGTAAAAAGATTGG
>NC_046661.1:119078784-119088031 GCF_010883055.1 Belonocnema kinseyi
CAACGGAGCCGAACAGGATCTATTTTAATAAATCAACGTGAAATTTTTGAACTTTTAAATTCGGGATAATTCCGCGCCAAATTCGGCTCCGCGTGTTACATTGTCTGGAAGCTAGCGCCACGCAGTGGAAACCTCAGACAACAACGCTGCGATGCAAGTGTCGAGAGCAGTCGAGCGGTGTCGCTGAGGTTAAGAGACGAGATGTCAGGACTAAAGGTAAAGGATTTGTTTAAATTCTCATTTTTTATATTATTCTTACCGGAAAAGGTATTAAATTTGTGCGAAACATACTACTTGAGCTAAGGTGGATGCATTTGAAGTCACCTTCAGCAGAAGGTAATGACATTTAAGTTAATGAAGTCAATGACTGACGTGAAAAGAACAGCTATGCTCATCTCGCCCCACCCTACCCTATTGCCAGCTGGTGGCAACATCAGATAGAATATCTTATATGATAGTTACCTGGCGGCTAATTCAAATAAAAAAAGATGGAAGAAGAAGAGAATGAAAGGAAGGACGATCTTAATCTACACTGGAATGTCCAAAACATAAATTTGTTGATTCATATTGATATTAATCGTTAATGAAGTTAACGAATTATATGAGTGTAACTAAAATAAATCAATGAGCATCACAAGTAATGAGAATTGTATCTGCTAAAAGCTGTTCAAATCAAGCATTTGTTTATACTAATTGTTGATAAACTTAACAAATGATATTAGATGACAAAAAAATATATTAATTCGTATCAGAGGCAATGCGATTCGAAGACAATCGGAAGAAATTTCGGTTTGTTTCTGCCTGCAAATGTTAAAATGATGCATTTGTTTATAATGATTATTGATAAAGGTAAAAAATGATATGGGATTCTATATTTTCATGATCACTCTTCACCTTGTTGCTCTGAACGAGCGACCGGGATGCATAAATATACTTCACAAAAACATAATCCATCATACTGGTTATTTGCTGCAAATATTTGTTTATAACAAATAACTTAATATTTCAACAAATTTTTCTTCTTCCACTGCCCCTTTTGAATCAAACCTGAGGCCTGATGTCCTGAAAAAAAGTTTACAAAGAACAAAAAAGAAAAAATTTTTAAAATCAATATTTTTTTGCTATTGGTAGCTCTATAAAAAATTAAACAATCAAAAATGCCAAAATCGACCTCGGCATACTTCCTGAGAATTTAAGGCCGAATTTGTTAAAAAATAATTTTAAAACGATGAAGAATGGTGATCTACAGGTTATTTTGAACATCCTTTTGTCATTTAGCCCCACAGTGTTGTGTCTTTCTATCTGTCTGTCTCTCCGTAAACACGATAACTCTCGAAAAAATGAATGGAACAAATCTATCTTTAGCACACTTTTTTAGGTCCTAAAAGAAAGGGACGAAAATAGAGAATTTTCAAAGTTTTTGGCGTCATTTAAAAAAATTGTTAAACTATAATTAAGTCTATTCGTACTAATCAGAAATATAAACCATTGATCCGAATGACTTTTTCGACCAAAAGAAAATTATCAGCGTTATAGCATTTATAGGATGTAAAAAATCGATCGAAAATAAAAATGTCAGGCCACACAACGCGCGATATAAAAAAAATTCCAGAGCACAAAAAAGAATTAAATAATGAAAAAATCTACGAATTTGTTTATAATCACTTCTTGATAGGACGTGTAGTTTTTTTTATCGTAAAAAATAACGTTAATAATTAAAAACATTTTTTTTAGGAAAAGCGGCGCAGTTAAGAAGAAAAATTATTGAACAAAAATTGTTTACCTGAACAGGAGCTACAAATACTTTCAGCTCAAATACTTTTTGATAAGACGCATAGTTTTGCTTTTCATCATAAAAATTATATATTAAAAATAAAAAATAGAAATTCCTGGAAAAATGACAAAAGTTATGAAAAAAAATTGATAGACAAAAGTTGTGCACCCAAAAAAGTGTTTCAAATTGATTATAATTGATTAAATTTTCATCTTTTATGATTGAGAAAGTATTAGAATTGTCCGAAATTTGACACCACAACATTCAAATTTAAACCAACGCAGAGCATAATCTAACGTGCAGCTCTGCACAAGTGTGCAGTTCTGAATGGAAAGTGTGTGTAAAGTAAAAGATCTCTTTCAATCACTTTGCAATAGGACTCCTAATTTTGTTTTTATTTATGGAAAGTAGTATGCAGAAAATCGAAAACTCGAATATTATGCCAAAAAACGCGAGATACGTAAAAAATATAAAAGAAGATGAGAATGTTTACCTTAAAGCCTACAGCAGAGCTTTTAGCAACTTAATCTTTAACTACACTTAATAAAGTAGGAAATTAAGAATATGAATACGCATATAAATACTGCGATCTAAAAGTCTAAAAAAGATCTTTTTAAGAAAGTTCCACTCGAGCATTCGAATTGCAAAGAATAAATATCCGAGCGCGAATAAGGAGGTTTAAATATGTCCTAGCGCGAAGTGCGAGATCCGGCAGACAAGCGCCCTATTCGCTCTCAAATTTCCGAGCGAAATGAGCCGCGCGCGATGAGAATTTCCCCGCTAAGCGGGCAGATTTTCAAAATATTTTTAATGGTATTTTTAACGATTAAAACAAAAACTACGCTTGTGTCGTTTGTGCAAAAATTTAATGTTTTTTATTTTTAATGTATTTTTTACGAATAACACAAAAACTGCTAGTTGAATCGAAACGCGCCTAATGACGAATTTTCAATTTTTAAATCAAATTCCCAAAGTTGTTATAATAATCTTGTACACTGAAAAAAAAGATTACTTGATTCAAAGAAATGCAGTACTGAATATACGTACAAACAAGTATTTTTTGGGTCAAAAGAAATTTTGCTTACAACAAAGGTGCGTTTTTCATTTGAAAAACACTATTTTTTGAAATAAGAAAAATTGGCTTCGATCAAAAAAATATTTGATTTGATGTATTCAGCACTACATTTCTTTGAATCCAGTAATCTTTTTTCTCAGTGTAGGTTCTTCAAGAAGCCTAAATTTTTTTATATCGTGCGGGGTTTAGCTTTAAATGTTCACTCAGTGGACGCCGGAACATCCTAAAGACGTCTTTAGGGCGTCCTTAAATGTCCTGGGACAATCTTGGACATTGGCGTCTAAGTCCCAGGGTCGTTATAAAGACAACTTTAGGACGTCCTAAAGACGTTCTATGTCTGGCCTAAAGCTGTCCCAAAGATGTCCGCAGGGCTGGTCCCAAAGACGCCCCAAAACAATCTATAAGGGACAGGATTATTTTTTCACGCTAAAAAGTGAAAGACCTCCCTGTGGGCACCAGGACATCAAAAGGACGTCCTAAAAACGTCTTTATATGTCTTACGATATTTTGAGTATAATGTGAGCCATTAAGAGTATGAAATTCAATGCCGAAACAGAATATTATTGTAGGGCTTTAAAAAAGCAACATTATTTTCTGCCGACTATTTTCATATCGTGGGTTGCTTGGCTTAAAATGTTAATTATCGTTTGTTTTCTGGGGGTTTTAAAATAATATAACTTTAATCACTTTGGTTTTATCGAAAAAAAGTCGTTGAGATAAATTGTTTGTGTTTCTGAGCACTAGGAAAACCCAACCATAGAATTTTCAAAAGTTGTTATGCTAAAAAAAAGTTGTTATGACAACATTGTCAGGCCCCCCGAAAGAAACATTTATTTACTCCTGACTTTTTTTTTCATATCATGCGTTGTTTGGCTTAAAATGTTAACTTTCGTTTGTTTTTTAGAAATGTGAAAATGCTATAACTCTGACAATTTTGATTTTACTGAAGAAAGTCATATGAATAAATTGTTAGTGTTTTAAAGTACTATGGACAATCGTAAATAGAGTTTCCAAATGTGGAAAAAACATGTTTGCAAAAATTTCGCAAATGTGCTCAGTCATTAAGTTTTTATACAAAATGGCTCGTTAACGAACTGGTTCTTTCTTTTTTGGTCCTGAGAAAGTGTGCCAAGGCACAAAATACTACAGACTACAGACAGAGAAACAGACAGACACCTTCATAAAAATAGTTTTTTTCTGACTCAATGAGTCTCAAAACGTGGAGATTTGATAAAAACCGACCATGTCAGATTTTACACAAAACCAATACAATAATTTTGTTTCCCCCATTTAAAGTTCGTTTAGGTACACCTTTATAATATTCTGAGTACGTCCGTAGGTTGTCCTCAGGAACTCCGTGATAACATGCTAAGGACGTCCGTAGGACAACCTACGGACGTCCTTAGGATGTTACCAAGGATGTCCTGATGACAATCAGGACATTAACTTCATTAAAGAAATTTGATTCTTTTAATATAGCAGAATTTCCTCATTCAAATCGTAATGTATCCTATATATTATAGTTTTTCAGGTAATCCTAGTAAAGACTCATCATTGTCCTAAAAAAGCCCACTTTACCGATTTTAGGGTTGTGGTATTTCATATTTCACACGTGACCTAATGGAACTCTTATGCGCATTGAAATTAAACTTTGAACGGAAATCACATAGGATGTCTTCATAGTGTCTTTATGATGACTTTATAATATCTCCGTGTAATTTACAAATTAATGGTAAAACAGTTTTTCCACTTTTAGAACAGTTTCGGGCTTACTCTAGAGGATGTTTTTGGTTTCGATCACATTTTCACAATAAAACTTAGAGAAATCTCATAGCCGAAATATTTCTAAGTTAAACTTTAAAAAATTAAGTTTCAATCGGTTTTTTTAAATATTTCAGAGCATTTAAGCATTCAACTCTTGTGAGAGAAAAATATAGAAATACTTTGAAATTGGGTTGATTTTGAATAATGATAACTTTATACAAGACGCTTCAAAGATGTCCAAGGGACATCCGTACGACATTGTCCCCTCTATATCCTTTTAAGACATCCTTAAGACGACGAAATGCCAGACATAGGACCTTTTAAAGACATCCTGAAGCGGTACTGATAACATCTTTAAGATATACTTTATGGGACTAGATTAAAACGTCTTTATTACAACCTCATGACGCCTTTTTGTAAAAACCTAATGACGTCCACAGAAAAACGTATTTAGGATGATTTTAAACCAAGTGTATCCACTGAGTATTTTCGTTTTAGGATAAATTGTTCGAATTTTCGTGTACTACCAATGGCCGCATATAGAATTTTTAAATATTGAAGAAAAATGGTCTTAAGCAATGTTCAAAATGCTCTCACTTTTTGAATTTTTATCCAAAATAGTTGGCTGACGAACTCGTCCTTTCTTCGGCGTAAGTCGCCGAAAGTCATTCTTCACATCAAATCATCGTCTTCTCATTAGGATGAGAATATAAAAATATATACATCTAAATCAATATTAAAATTTTTTTATATTTTCGACACCACGGATATCCTCCAAAGCGAAAATTGGGATATCCCCAGGATATTCGGGATGTCTGTGGGACATTTCTGGGATATTCAAATGTCCAAGTAGTTTCTTGATTGCAGGTCTGAGACTCTGAAATTCGAAAACTCACGGGTGCTCAATATGTTATAAATTGTAAGACCTACTGGAATATGTTGTTTGAAGAAAAAAAATAAGATGACATGGTCGACACTCGACATCTATTGACTGATCCAACAACTCATTTTTTACAAAGTTATGAGTTTTTGAATTTAAATAATTCATAACGTGTATGATCCAAACATGATTCAAATTTTTGTTAACGGTGTGATATTTGTCAATATAGTGCAAGAAATTATCTTTTTTTTTCTCATTCTGATATAATTTCTCGTCCTCTTTCGGAATCCTTCAGAAATTTGTTTAAATTTGAAAGTTGACAAACTGGCGGTGGTTTTTCTGAAAATATTCACCGTTCATTTATTCAAAATTTCACAATTTTCTTTTGTTTTGATCACTCAAAAAAATGTCTGGTTAAATCAACCTGGTTAAATATGATCTTACTATTTTGTTCTCGTTAAAGTAAGCAGAATTCTGGTTGTTTTAATCAGAATTTCTGGTTAATTCAATCAGAATCCTAGTTACTCGAACCAGAATTCTGGTTACATAACCAGAAAAAATAGTAAAGCCATATTTAACCAGAATTTTGGTTAATTTAACCAGACATTTTTTTGGACAAAGCGGGTATTTTCAAATTGTCATAATTTCCTTTCTACAAATGAGAATTTAATTTTCTATGAGTGATTCCTGAAGGGTTATTCATGCTCTTTCATTCTGCGAAATCTATTGTTTTTAATTTTCTAATTTTTATAAACAAATTGCCATTTAAAATGTTTGTTTAACATTTTATACTCTTCGGGCAGTTTATATATTTTTTAAAGTATTTTTAAACGAAAGCTTGACTTTTTCCGATAAAAGTGCTGTTTTTCATGGCTGTTTTTTGGCCATTTCTATGTGATCTTCTTTTGAACTGAAAGGAATTACTGTTTCCTTTAAATTATTCTTAGCCCATTCGAATAACTCCATCACAGTTAGGATTGGATTCTGTGGTGAGCGCTGCAAACTAGCTTTTGCCGCAATTCTTATATTTTCCACCAATCCTGTCACCTGGACCTTTTCCATGTGCATTTGCCTGAAAATGTGTTTCTGCAGACATTCCAAAACCTTTTTTGTGATTCAAAAGATTTATGGAAGCATATTTATTTTTTAAATGCTGCGCAGCTCCGTCTGCCACATAATAAATTTTGTTAACAACACTGAATTTCTTCTTGAAGTACTCGTTGATTAGCTATTGAAATGTGTACACAGCTACATTGTCATGACTTAAACAGTCTGAGATGATTGCCATGCTAAAATGCTTCAGTTCGTTTCCATCTTTGTAATAAATTACAACTGTAAATATAGTTGCTTGGTTATTATTGCAATAGAAAATTTGTACAGCATTTTGAATGATGAAAGCATAATTTTCACCAAGTCAAGCAAAATTAAGTACTCTCCTTTTTTTAGTATAACTTTGAGGTGCTTCAGAAACAAACCATGTCATTTCGCATAAAATGCGTGAGGTTTCAGGTTTTGAAGTTTAGTGCCGAGTGCTTCTTCGAAAGCATCAGCGTCTGCTGTTTCGGTCTTCAAAGTGCTTCTATCAGTTTGCTGCCAAACTTGATATGTCACTGTGCCGAAACTATTCACGTCTAATAGAACAGTCAGGTACTTTTTAAAATTTTCAATGTCAGGACAAGATTCACATTCGTTGAAATGATAAGCATCAGTGGGTTCACTGCACATGATTTCTTCAAGGCAGTCATGATAATCTGACAATTATATGTTAGTTCCCTCAGTTGAATGTTTAATATCAATTACATTCAATATTAACTTTACGTTTTCATAATAAACGCAGGCACAAACATTGTGAATTTCACTTGCTCCAGCTAAAACACAGTGCTTTGGTCTTCGTTGCTCGGACTTTGAAAATCCAATCTTCACATTTTCATCTAGGGCTACAAATCTGGCATATAACTCTGAAAGATTGCACAGAATCAGTCTCTTCTGTACTTGTTCACGAGTACCGTCTAGTTTTTTGACAGATATGAAATCTTTCTTACCTGGCATCTGTCGACTATTCTCGTCATCTTTGTAGACATTTATTAACAAATTTTCAGTTTCTTCTGCCAACTTTTGTCTTCGCTTGGCTTCTGGAAAAGTCAAAACTCCTTTTTTGGCAACTAACTCTTTCACTTTTCTGGCTTCACGTTCAGATGCACCGAATTCTCGCATGATTTGTCTGCAACTTCAAGACTTAGGATGTAAATTGAGAGTTCTACATTCTTTTCTACAAGCACTACATATTTTCTGCCTTTCGGAAAATCAAGAAACACTATTTGCTGATTTTCCGTTAGAAGCATCAGATATTTTCCTCTTACATGTTTCTTCTTACGGAAAGGATTTGCACATCTGCTGCGAAAACTTTGCATCGAAGACATGGTTAGCGCTAGATGACCATGAAAGGTCGGCTGGGATCTCACTTTGCTTTGAAAGCAGCGATTCGCAAAGATACTTGAAAACGAACTGATAACCTGATATAAATAAACAAAAACCGCAGAAAAGAAGGATAAACAATTTAGAAATGAAAAAAAAATTAAGAAACAAAAACGATACACAAGAAATCACAGAAGACGCACACAGAATAATTCTCAACATTACACGTTGGCTGCTTTTACCTTTCAGGGGACTGAAGTCAGAGTAGAGTAACGTAGTGCAACGTTTTGCGTGAGGTCAAGAAACAAATGACAGTCTATGTGATTGCCTTTTGTTTCTTGGTACAATATGAGTAACAAATGAAAATCTATATACATGGATGTCTTTGGTTTTTCGGTTATACACGAGACCAAGTTCAATCCAGCTAAAGAAAGGACGAATCCTGTATAATTTGTTTATATGAATAGTTTTAACTATTATTAATTGATTTAAGCCTTTCACAAGTCTGTTTCATGTGACGGTAATGATGAAAATATACAGTAAAACCTAAAAAAAACACACACACATTATGGACAGGCCAGGGGTGAACGCTCTCTTTAGAAATACTTGTGTTCCATAATTTGTTTATAACTATATGCAAACATTTTCGATGCATTAAGAACCGCTAAAATCAATTGTTGGAAAGTTTCTGCAACAATGAAAAGTATGTTTGAATGAATCGAATTTTAACAAAACAACGTCGGTCGGTGCATTGGCTAAACTGGCCGACCTGTTCAAGCGCGCGAGGAAGGGTTTCGCTCGGATATCTTGGCATAACTACGTAACTATTTTCAGTCCCAAAAAGCCAAACAGCATTTTTAACGGAAAAAGTTAAGCTTTCGTTTAAAAATACTTAAAAGAAAAAAAACTGCCCGAAGAGTAGAAATTGTTAAGCAAATATTTGAAATGGCAATTTGTTCAGGAAAATAAAAAATTAATAACAATAGATTTCAGAGGATGGAAGAGCATGAAAATCCCTTCAGGAATCACTGATAGAAAATTCAATTCTCATTTGTAGAAAGGAAGTTAAGACCATTTGATAAGTTCGTATACCTTGGTAGCTTATTTACTAGGGACGGGAAGATAGATGAGGAATTAGATAGACGAATAAATGTAGGTAAGAAGGTTATTGGTAGAGCATGTCCCCTTATCAGAAGTAAAAATATATCAAATAAAGCTAAAATGGCAATACATAATACTATATTTGTACCGACTGTGCTATACGGTAGCGAGACATGGACTTATCAAGAAAAAGATAAGAGTAAAATTAATGCAATTGACATGAGATTCATGCGCATAA
>NC_046661.1:119088131-119093453 GCF_010883055.1 Belonocnema kinseyi
CAATCTGAAAAATCTCTATCCCATCCACACACTACTCCTTTCCCCTGCCGAGTGAGTCACGCCTACCCCGAAAGGGAAATGGCTTAATGGTGTAAAAAAAAATACCTGCTTTGCCCGGGGGATGCAAATTTCACCCCCTGTAGTTCGAGGAGCGATGGTGGTAAAAGTCTATAAATTGGTAGGTATACTACTATCTTACAGGCAAACAAACTCTGAAAATTTGAAGTCAATCGGAAGACAAGACATTTAAAATTGGGGCAGTTCAGGAATAATGCCCCATAAGTGGTATTTTCCCAGGAAATGAAAAAAGATTCAAAAGAATTTAAGGTTATTAGGGGAGTGTCAGGATTTAAATCTGCTTTGTGGAACTTTCCGGATTAATGCTTGTTTTGGTAAGTCGGAATTACGTTGAATTAAAGAAAGTTCCTAGCCTGATCCGTCTTAATCCTTCGCGTCCTTTTTGTGGTTATGTTTGGTAAAATTGTTGTTTTTTAGGTTATGTCTTGAAGACTTCTTTAATTGGAATAAAGGGTAATCAATGAGAAGAGAAATTGTGTCGAATATTTATAGTGTGACGATGCGACGTTCAGTCCCCCCGAACCGAATGTGTACTATACCGCGTGTCTATCATCCTGGTACCTTGTATTTTATACGTCCTTGGTTATTTCGTTAACCCGCGCGCTTGAACAAAAAACGAGGTGAGTTATCTTTTCCTGTTTTTCGCTTTTGCTTTCCAGTTGTCTATAATATTTTCCCACTTATCATAGTGTCTTATTTGGCCTTTATGGAGACGAGAACGTTCTTTAGACCAGAACTATATATAGTCACGTAAAGCTGGGGCCGTCCATACACCACGTGAACATTTGTTGACACTTTTCGACCCCCGCCCCTTATTCGCCAAACGCTTGTGTAAAACGTTTAGTTTTTCTGACCTCTACCCCCCCCCCCCTGACAGCTCTGCCTACGTGGACTTATTTCATATATTCTGAAAATATATGGATATTCTTGGTCAAAAACAAAGGAGACGTGAGGAGCTATGAGTTGGTTGCAAATTTAGGTTTTCTTGAAAACATAAGCTTCGTGATAAAAGGTAGCAGTCTCAATAAAGATTAGTGAAGATTTTCTTAGTTTTTCGGAAACAAATTTCCAGATTCAGGGGAACGCATGCCCACGTGACCTTGGGCATAGACACTCCCGGCAGCCGACACCCCGCATGTACTCTTGTCACACCACCACCCGCCCCCCATGACTCAAGAAGCGATGGTCTCGCTACGCGCAACTAAACTAAAAGTGAACCAATCAAATAGTCCGTAGAGATTCGTAAAGTGACCTCCATTTTTAAAATGATGTTAAGCGGGAGTTTAAACTGTGTTTAACGCTGCATGTGTTAACTGCAGAATAAACTCGAAAACAGTTATAAATAATCGTATAAAGCTAAAATAAAAAATCGGCAATATGTCACTTATATTTATAAAGAGTATAAAAATGGGAAAAGCGTGCTATTGAAAAATTTTAAGTGATTTGCAAGATATTTGTAGAATTATAATTCCGTACTATGCACACTGTCGATTTTGGAAAGGAGTAAGAAAATTTACAAACTTACTTGTATTGTAATTTTTATCACTAAACTTTTTATAGATCATTTGCAGTAATTGTATAAAGTCGGCTAAATATGTTTTTATTATTTTAACTATTATAAAAATTAGTAATAAATTATCAGAAATAAAATCATCAATTATAATAAATAAAGTAATTATAATGATTGTAATTATAAATTAATACTTATAATAATGATGAACAATTCTTGTGATTATTATACTAATACAATATAATACAATATAGTAATGCAATACGAGATATACTTTTATGATCGAAAATTTTAATGAAATTAATGGCTTGCTGTACTGGACCCCCATGAAGCGTGTTATTTCAATTTTTGTAACTTTCGGACCTTTTACAAATAATACTTCTCTTCTTAAGCATTTCTTAATAATTGAAGCGAAAAAATTGGATTTATTCGAAGTAAGATACTAGTTTCATCCTAACATAAAACTTGAAAAAATGTAATTGTTTTTTTTACGAAGTTTTTTTGATGTTTGGTTTTTATTCGTCAAAATAATTTATTTCGGGTAGTGTCTAATTTAATACACAAATAATCACATTTAATAATTTTCAAGACCAGAAAAGTGATAAACAGTTTCTTACACCGCGACACCATCACACAAAAATTTCATTTCCTCCGAACTGAATAGATTTTTTGGATTAAAATTTTTTATTTCTCATTCAGTCTCCATATCTTGAAATATCTCGGGAGTATTTTTTATACTTTTTTAAAACTAAAAATTGATTTTTTTATCTCAATCCGCAACCGTGCCCACTTTCAATTGTAGGTTAGTGTAAGTTTCAGATTTTCAAGTTTCACATATATTCCCTCTAAACTGGCAATTTTTTCTGATCATACTTTCTATACCTCAAATCAGGAATACTTCAGATGAATATTGTACTCATGTTTCATCTTAAAATCGTCATTTCGATTTTACAGACTGTTTTTCGCTCTCCTACAAGGCTGCCAAAATGCTCCTTAGCTCCTTTTGGACTGCCATCCTTCGTGTATGTATGGCAAAAACAAAGTGTTTAGCCTGTCTTCATTACTATTGTTAACGTATACGCATATTATCGCACAATCCAAAAATTTAATTAGACGTATAATCTCTCATAGTAATTCATTTTGCTTCGCATAATTCAAAGATTTTCAAGATCAAATACATTAAGCCCTGAGCATTCTACCTAGACAACCCTAGACAACCCTACCGAAAGAAATCTCTGAGTATATTCTAAAGATTCTTTAGGGTCAGAGAAGCTCAGAGAAATTCTCCGCAGGCACTCAGGAAGATATATGCAAAGTTCCAGGTAGTTCTTTTAAATTTCATACTTAACAGCCTAAAACATAATAATTCGGAATCTACGGGTTTGGATGATTTCAGATATCTAATTTTTTTTTTAAATGCTTAAAATTGGAATTAATATGGCGTTTCTCGTAAATGCAATGAGATGCGCCAAAAAAGATATCATTTTTGAATTCAAGTAGAAAATGGTATATTAGCATATAAGTTATAATTATAAATAAGTATAATGAGAATATTCATCAATTAAAAAAAAGTGTTAATAATTTGAAAAGAAATTTAAAAAGGGAGAGTCGGATTAGCGACGTCCAACTACTGTAAATAACTGTCCGCCTGGTACGTGAAGAATACAAAAGGAACATTATATTACCGTCGCAACACTCTTAAAAGGACCACTAAAAGGACCTTGAAAAGGATCCAAATCTCTGTGACTATCTCCGAGACTAAATTGTTTCGAATCGACTCTGCTTATAGTCTCAAATGGGCCAGGCTATTTCGTTAGAGAATACTCAGAGATTTCTATCGGTAGGGAATCGAAAAGAAATCGGAAAGCCAGTGGGGTCGCAGTAAATTACAAATGTGCTTTAAGGGTTAATAATTTTAAATCCATAATTTCTATAAAAGTTAAAACTATGTATCTTCAAGAATTGAAAGAGGTATTAACCGAATTCGCATGATCTATTTTTGAGTATGTAAATTTGAGAAATGCTGTGCTACATCATGATGCGAAATGATTTGAATCGTTGTTAGAAAAGGGTCTATGCGTTGCCATGGTAACCAATATGGATGTCACTTTACAAGACGCGGCTTGTACGTATTTTGTACCACCAAGCTGCGAGACCATAGCTTCGTGTTAATTTCGGAGATATGGAATATGGATATCATGCATACCTCCGACTCACTCTGTACTACTGCGCATGCGATACATAAGGAACTTCATTGGTTGCCGTTTGCGCGCTTATTTGAAATGTCAAAAAGTACAATTTTTTAATTTATTATTAACATTTAAAAACGATTATATTTTATTATGTTAAAGTAGTACGTGGATGATTTTTAATGTATTTTGAGCTTCAGATAAAAAGTTAAAATTAGTTCAGTAAATAGCAAATATCATGTTATTCAATGTAATATTTTTAAAATATTTAAAAAAATATATTTACGAATTTGCGCATTTAAAATTTTGTATAATAATTAAAATGGATATAAAATTTTTATTACAGATGCATTATGCAATATTTAACATTTATTTATCGAGAAATTTCCATTTAAATTTGATAAAAATTAATCACCATTAAAGATGTTTAATTTATTTTTTATAATAAACCACCGACGTGTTTCGAATTGTTTTTCTGTTCCTTTCAAGATACGGTAATTAAAAACATGTTCAAACATTTCAAAGGACAACTGAAAAGTCAAGAAATCTAACATTCCCGATATTGTAAAATTTCCAAATTGAAAAATTCCCGAATAATTTAAGAGATTTAATAATGAATAGAAAATTCCGGATTCGCAACAATTAAAAAGATATCTTTTTAATTGTTGCGAATCTTTTTTTTCAATCTTTTTAATATACATTATTTATTTATTAAAATTTGAATTAAAAATAACAATAATTATATAAAAAATATATTAAAAAATAAATTTACACATACGTACAAAATTGTTCATTCAGAAATACAGTTGTATCAAGTATTGTTTTAAATTGAAGCAATAATGTTCAAAACCTTTAAAATAAAAAAATTTGTTTTTTTTTAAATAAAAATAATTGATTCTTTTATTTTTAATAAATACATTATGTTAAAAAAAAACAATTTTTTTAATTGTTTAAATTCGGGAATTTTATCATTTGGAAAGTTCCTAGTTCGGATATTTTATAATTCGGCAATTTTCCAATTCGGGATTCTTATATTTCGGCAATTTTATAATTTCGGGAATTTTGTTATGCAGGAATTTTCCAATTTTGAAATTTTTCAATGTCGGTTTTGTATTTTTTTCATGTTAAAAAGTAATACCAAATTCTAAATGCATCTATTAGTAGAAATAATAGGAAAAATAAAAAAGATTACATTAAATAACATTATATTTTTTATTTACTGAATACTCATTTTATTTTTCAGCCTGATGCTCAGAATATATTAAAAAACATGTACGTATCACTTGAACATATTAAAATAAAAATATTTTTAATTATTAATAAATAAAAAATAGTATTTTTGAACATTTCAAATTAGCGCGCAAGCGGCAGCTAATGAAGAGCCTCATGCACCGCATGCGCAGTAGTGCAGAGTGCCTGTGTTAGGAGAACTGCTGAGAGGGAACCTCATGCTGAAATTATTGAGAACCTTCAAACAAAGAGATTAGTTGCACTACATACCGGTAGTTAGCCCGGCAGACAAGCTTGAGGTCTTGCATATATGGC
>NC_046661.1:119093553-119100383 GCF_010883055.1 Belonocnema kinseyi
ATTTGTAGAGGCGCGACAGGCAACCATATATTCGGTCGCGCCAAATTATTGTGCATTTGAAATCCAAAATGGTAATAATCTAATATAACTTTATAAGTGAATGAAAAAATAATTTTAATTATAATAGTTCTTGAGGGAATCCGAAAATTCTAAAGACTTTTTGAAATCAAAATTAGGCCCACCATGTAGCAAAGAGGTTAGTATAAAATAGTAATAACAAATTTGAATTAAAAAGTTTATTTTTTATTTAAGTTATAATTTGTTTGGAAATTAATAGAAAAGTGAATCTGAAGATACAGTTAAGTTTTGTTTAAATTTAAATAAACTAAAAAAACTGTCAGGTTAAATCAACAAGAATTGTGGTTGAATATGTCTTTACTATTTTTTTCTGGTTAAAGAAATAAAAATTCTGAATAGCAATTACCTTATAAAAACTTATAAAAAATTTTTTTTCCTAAATTTCCTCATAAACCTAGACAAATGTCTTCTGAAATGTTGCATTTTTTTTAATTTGTGAATTTAGTGGTATATGAGTTTTTTAACAGCTGTAAAGTGAAATAAGAAGTAACCTAATCTTACAAAATTTCATTTTCCCTGCTCTAAAAATCTAACTTTAAGAAAAAATGTAAGTTTGCTTACTTTTTTTATTAGCATTTAATACTAAAACTTGACATAAAAATTGCCATAATTTTCGTATATTTGGTTGTTTTAATATCTGAGCTAATTGCATTTTTTAAACCGGAATCATGAAAAATAATATAAGCTAATGCTATAAATTCACAGAACTATTATGTACTTCGATAGTCTATATTTTTAAAAATAATTTAACGCCGTTTTTATTTTATATTATTTGTAATAAATATATAAGTTCCTTAGTTTTTAATTTAGTTTCATTTAATTATTTCCTTTATTTTGTATTTATTGAGAAAAATAAATTGAAATTTTAAAATTTTTTCCGCCGGTCATGTATAGAAAACTATATTTTCCAGCTGGTCGATTAAGTTTTTGTTTGCATTTAACTTGTTTAACTGTTTACATATTTCATTCTATTCAAAATTTTTGATTTTGCTAAAATAATTTTTTTAAGTTCTTTCCTTTAATAAAAAACTTGCTTTTTAAAATTTGTTCGTAACTAAATTTATTTTCTAATAATTTAAATATCTCATTAATTTTCAGTTTCTTGTATAAAATTTTAAAGGCATATGCATTATAAATTAATTAACTCATTACAAAAAAAAGTTTGTAAGAAAAAGAACGACAATCGTGCAAAAACCCGACTTTTTTATTTGAAAAAGATATTAACAATGTTTATTTCTTGCATAATTAAAAAGAAATTTGGAAGGCATTTCATATTTGAATAAAATTATGAATCGAACCAAAAAATACATGATCTGGCACTTTTTTTTAGACTTATTTTTTCCAAAATTGTATACTCCTTTTCAAAGATCTTTCTTGAAACCCGAAGTTTAATTCCGCTCTATTGTATTTTTCACATCTTTCTTCTAACTGCAATTCATAACACAGTATACAATTAGACATAATGTAAAAATTACAATTGAATATGACAAGTCAAAACTGTCATCTAGGTACTTGAAGTTTAAGTAAATATATATTTCTGACAATATTAAAACTTCCATTTTAATATTGAGTTTATTAAATTAAAAAGGAATATATTTCTAAATTATTTACGCCTAGCGTTATAATACTTAAAGCTTATTGTTATTTAAAAATTAAAATATTCCAATCCATTTTGTAAACAAGAACAAATGTTTTCATGTAATAAATAAGTGACGAAATTCTGTTATCAAATGATTTTTTACATTCTCATTCCTGGGAATGTAATGTAATCGTCCAAATTTTCGATCTCTGGTTTTTAACGGATCTTCACGTTTCGGCACTCTCAGAATCCGAAAATCATACAATTTCATCGGTGTCTTTCTGTCTGTATGTCTGTATGTCTGTACTTTTAAAATGTCAGACCCTTTGGAACGTTCCAGAGAGAACTTTATGTTAGTGTTATAATTGTCAATAAATATCACGTAAACCGAAAGATATAGGTCAAAATCAATGATCTACACTGTTTTCCGACTGAATTATTATTTATTATGAAAGTGCAATGTGCGGGTAAAACTTTTTCCTAATTTCGCCCTGAATAGTCAAAATTTAAGGCGAAGACGGTTGATTTTAGGTTAGGTCTGTTATTTATATGCTTAATTGAACTTTTTGACAGGAAATCCAACTGTATTTCTGGTAAACAGGAAAAAGGTATCATGTTTTATTATTTACAATCGAAAATTAGTGCTAAACTTATTTTGAATTTGTAAAAAATGGAATTATCTGATTTTTCTAGTGAGTGTTTAACATGAATGTATATGAAATTTAATATAGTCGCTCTTAATGGCGATTTCATATGCTTGATATATTAATTTTAATACACATGGTTATATTATATTTAATATTATTTTTAACGGTGTATTCTCATCTATCCCTTACGGTTTGCTTGATATTTTCTATTAGTCCATGGTTTTTAAGTCGTCCTGCGAATATTGAGCTGTACGATATTTTATTCGAAATCACCATTTTATGATAATGAAAATAGGGTTGTTTCGCGATTTTAGATAAAATAATTTTTTAATACATAATTTTAATCTGAATCGAAGGTGCGTTATAGTTTTTTTTCTTTTGTGTCGTTCAACAGAAAAAAATTATTAAAAATCGAAGGTTGTAAAATACTTATTCAAATTGGTGTCACGTGGGTGTCACGTGACTCAGAGGTTCTCATAATTTCTATCAATATGACGATGCGAAACTCATGATAAAGAGGTTAGGCCACGGTCTGCTGTCATTCAGACTATTTTTATTTGATAGCTTAATTTGTTAAGGATTATGTGACTATATTTAAGTACTTTTTCAATGAATTCGTTGTACATACCATAAATATATATATTGTCGGTAGATTTTCTCTATTGGTTTTTACACAACCCTCCATTGACATTTTTTTGAAACAATATTTTGCGACTTGTATTTTCTATGTGCACATAACCAAAACAAAACATCGGCACAGAAAAAGATATTTAAGAATCGCTGACATACGAGCTGTGATTGGTGGAAAATCCGACCCCTTTCACGCCAAAGGGGCCCTCCAATCGACATCGTGATAAAAAATTCATATTTCAATATTAAATTAAAAATAATAAACAATATGTAAAAAATATTTTATGGGCGTTTTTATAATTAGAGTTTTATATACTATAAGATCCCCGAGAGATAATTATTTCGACCTCAAATCACACACACAAACACATACACACGCGCGCGCGCGTGGGCTATTTTGATCTATCGCGGAAAATATGTCAGAAAACAAATCAGATACAGAAAAATGTTCCACACAAAAGTTGTGGGAGACAAAGGGGGACATGCATTTCTACCAATGGCCTTCACCTTGGAAGCAATTTTGAAGGTTATTTGAAGGTCAAACTGATTTTTATAATGGATACCATTAATTTTGACCCCGGATTTGAAAAGAGCGGAAAATTTTATGTACTAAATGCTGCATTCATAAAGGCCGTGTCATGAGCACTTGTAAATCAAATATGCAAAAATGACTTGAATTCTATGGATCCAAAACGCGAAGCTTCCACCGATTATGTTCCCTTTGGGGTGCTGGTTTAAATTGAGTCCCCTTGCCTCTCACTAATCAGGGTGCTTGAAAAAAGTGAGCCCCCCTGCCTCTCACTACTCGGGGTTCTTTATAAATAGGTTCTTTATAAATAGGCTCAATTACATTAGGGGTCATTTACAACACCAACTAAGGTATCATTTAGAGATTTATTTATCGTTTTGGGTTCCTTTTCAGCGAGTGGTATTAATTTTTGTTGCAACTCCTTTGGAACCAAAAATGGGTTTTAATGGAAACCCCAGTTTTTCTATGAATGCACTGAATACACTAACTGCTCTCTTGATTGATCGCTTGACTTTTCGTGGTTGTTTACAATCTCTTGTTGACTTCTACTGACTCGCTCACGATTCCGGAATAGTTTTAGAGATTTCTGCTGATTTCACTTTACTTTCGCTCATCTCAAAATATCAAATCTTTTTCAAAAGATCCATGTTGAGTATTAGAAAGAATATTGGAATGCGTGAGATTGTAAAGCAAAAGTTAATCTCCTCTCACGATTCTAAGAATGCATAGAGAAGTAAGTGTTTAGTTTTATGGTTTTGGTGTGAAGTGACGAATGCGATGATCTGGAGTACAGGGCTGACTGTTTTAAAAAGGGCATGAGTGTGACATTTTTATGACATAAGTCTAGGACCTTAGTCGACAGTCGTTTTGCTTCACTCTTAGGAGTTAGACGTACCTTTCTTCTGCAATTTGAATAAACTGTTTGTTTATAGAATTAAAACGCAGTATTTTTATCTCTTTAAATAAAGCAATTTCCCATATTCCAATTAATTATCGCTGATTTTAGATCATTTCACAAAGTATTATGCTTGTTACATTTGATTTAATATCGATTTCAAATGATACAACCCCTTTATTAGAGATTGAATGGCCCCTCGATATATTGCATAATTTGTTTAAAATCGAAATCGGGTTTTAAATCGTACTTTTAAATGATGTTTTTTTAGAATGCATTGACGCGACACAAATGTTTTTACAAAGTCTTCTGGTGAATTTTGTGAGTTGATTGGTTAATATGATTCTTAAGCTCTGTATGCTGCGATTCTATGAGATATTTTTCACATTATGAAGACTAAGTAAAAAGATTGACTAGCAGTGCGCAAAATATCGAGAATAAAATCAAAGACTATAGAAAGAAAAACATTGTTTATGGTGATTGCGATAATAATAATACTGTGTTTACTCCTAGAGAAGATATGAAAGTAAACACACCTCAATATTACTGACAAACTCGAAGCAGAGTTATTTAGACAAAGTGATGAAGTTATTGAGACGAAATCTTAACGTCGTGTTTAAAAATTTATGAAAGAATATTCGGCGAGTACGATCGTACAGATTATTGTTCAGAAATAGGCACAGTCTATGGTTACGGGATTTTCTGTAACGTTTGCTCTAAACAAGCTGGAAAAGGGGTAAGAATTATAGAAAATTCCGTAACGTTAGCCCTTCACGATCTGGAAAAGGGTTAAAGTTACAGAAAATTCCGTAACCATAAACAGTATATAAGAAATATTTGATGATCTATTCTGGCAATTGCACTTCTCATATACCTATGTATTTCATCTACCAGTGCATCTGGAGACCGCGTTCTTTCTCGGTATTATAGCGGGATTAGTGACTAAGGCCTATATGTATTAGCTTTCATTCAGCGAACGTAGACCTTGTAAAGGCATAAAAAAACAATTAAGTAGTAGATTCATGTCATTATTCTAAACTACAATGTATGATTGTATTTATTGTCAATAAAATATATGTATGCTTTAGTAAAATAATTCAATTGATGTATTATTAATGGAAAAATAATTTCATACCAGTGTTTGATCTTGAAAATTATATGGACTGTTAATAAGTAGGGGTCTGTAAAGGTTTTTCAAGTTACGCTAAAAAAATATATATTTTGATATAAATTTTCATAAAATAGGCTATCCTGAGCAGTGGTAAAAATTAAAATGTTGGAATCATGTATAATTTATTCAATTATTTTGTAAATTTCTTTCTATATGATTTCACTTTAAAATATTACGAATATTCAGTTCACGTGCAGAATGACAGTTGCCAGCGAAAAAAAGTTCTGGGTACGTCACTCATACTTTAACCCTCCGTATACCAACTGGGTTACACTGACCCGGCACGATTTTTCAACTCTCTGTCATCTCGGAGCGATAGGAAACTGTGATATATACCTAGGGGGGAAAGAGTTCTCAGCCGCCTACGTACACGGCCCACTAGCAGCTTCAGTGTCTCAAAATCGGTGAAAGGAGGCAGATGGAAAGTTTCTCTCAAGGTCTTTTTCACCCAGTGTGTATAAAGTTTTGAAAATTCGATAAAAGCAGAGAAATCGTAATGTAAGTAAATGTGATTTTATTTAAATATTAGTAATGTTCCTAGCGTGTATTAAAACTAAAGATTCTTATTTGTGTCTAAATGTATTATTAGGTGTGTATGTGTAAGTGACCCACAGATGTCGCAGCGTACGGTTTGCATTTGGTTACGAAAATTGAAACTCACACGCAATCCTAACACATTATGATATTTATGAATACAATATCTCAATACAAATTATTTTTTTGCAGCTATGGCATCAAAATCAGTGTCCTGAAATCTGGGGAAGTACGCACCAGGTGCGTTTCTCCCCGGTCTTCTCCACCCAGTGTGAGCAATGTACTCAACGGTCGCAATCACCTTATCCGTATCTTAATGATATTTGTGTACAAACATTTCTTTGAGATATTGAATCCTTGTTTTATTTTAAATAAAAAATTAAATTGGAAAATTATAATATTGTATCTATCATTTTATTCCCAAAATCGAATCCTTTAGTATTTTTTAAAACCTTGACGATTTTTAAATGGTTTTCTTAATTTTCTAGCAATATATATATATATAATTAAAATTTTTTCATAAGGACAACCGCAGGATTTCGCCGGGAGCGGGTGCTAATCTAAAAAATTGCACCCGCTTGCAGCGAAATCGCGGTAAAATTTCAGCCACAACCACGTCTCACAACCGTGAGATAGGTGGTTACAGTCTGTAAAGGTATCAATAGGACGATCCAGCAAAAGCCTCGTGGACCCTATGAACACGGAGCGACCCAAGGACAACCGCCTTCTGCATTTTTCCCGCAAGTGTTCTAGCATATTGTTGACAC
>NC_046661.1:119100483-119105313 GCF_010883055.1 Belonocnema kinseyi
CCACAGAAATGTGAAGGATCAGTCAATGTCTTGTGAGCTAACGTTTGCTTTACTTAAATCGCCCGGATTGAAGTCTGGTACGGAGGGTTTCATTTTTGCATGTCAAGACGGTATCATTTCCACCTTAATATACCTTCGCCACATTTTGAGCAAAGATTCCTGATGATAGCTGCAGGGCGTGCCATGCACACCCCGAGCATTTAGCTCACATACTATCTAGTTTTACAACTTACGCGGGAACGACCTACATTCAAAGGCACAATGCGGCACTAAGAGTGCTTTATTACCATCTATGTCACACTTACGGCATTAACCTTAATATCGGTCCTCTAAATGCTCCTAGGGAAATCGAGTCAATTGTCGAGAATGGGAAGTGCCGCATATAATAGAACTTTATATTCTCGACAATTGTTTCTGTTGCTCACTCGAGGCCTGACATGGTTCTTCTTGACTTCGATAAGCGAACCATATTTGTTATCGAATTTTCGGCACCAGCTGACAAAAACATCATAGCCAAGGAGAATGAAAAGAAAGAGAGGTTTCGAGACCTTATCAGGGAGTTGCAACGATTGTCCCCGAAATATTCTGTTAAACTAATCGTCCTTATCATCGGCGCTCTTGGAGGTGCCAAGCTTTCACTCGCTAATGGCCTAAAAAGCATCCTGCGTGTCAACAATATGCTACAACACTTGCGGGAAAAATTCAGAAGGCGGTAGTCCTTGGGTCGATCCGTGTTCTTAGGGTGCACGAGTCTTTTGCTGGATCGTCGTATTGATTCCGTTACAGACTGTAACAACCTATCTCACGGTCGTGAGACCTGGTTGTGGCTGAAATTTTACCGCGATTTCGCTAGGAGTGGGTGCGATTTTCAAGATGAGCATCCACTCTCGACGAAATCCACACACACACACACGCGCGCGCGCGCGCGAACACACACACATATAGAGGGTGTGTGAGTCCCGGGACGGTTGGATATTTTCTCAAGTAAAATATTTTTCGAAAAAGTGAAGGTCATTCCTGAAGTATATTTTAACGACGAATTCAATGATGACGTTCATTTTGACTTGGAAGTTGACCATCATGGCTTTTTAAAGGTCAACTTTGTTTTTTTAAACGGAAACCCCCTTTTTACATCTGCAATCGATAGAGCGGAAAATTCTACGTTCAGATACGCACCCAAGTCATAGGTCAATTGTAATGTTCAAGGTCAGTTAGAGGTTATTTAAAACTAACAAAGTTTTCCACGAGGCCAGTGTAATTCCTAAAGTAAATTTCAACGAGAAATTCATTGGTGAGCTCTGTATTGATCTTAGTTACAGCGTTTTGAATATTGTAAAATCATAAGGAAATTTTTCATTAAAAGTACCAGGTGTTCTCGTGAGAGCTCTGTGCCTCCCCGAAGAGTTATACAGTCCTATACCGTTTTTCGATACCTAAGTCAATACCTACGGTGATACCATAAGTCCTATACCGTTTTTCCATACGAATATTATGAATTGAAATTAAATTTACGTATTACGAGTATCACTATCTTTCGCTAAAAGATTATTATGGTGCAAGGTAAACTTTCGGAACGAGAGAGGGTATCTGTATTAATGATGCGTTGTTGGGGAGACCGAGTTCGATATTATGATCAAGTTCGTTTGCTTTTTAATCGCACTTTTCGTAATGGAAAAGGGTTAAATCCTGTCTCAAAATCGATAATAGAAAAAACTGTATGGCTCTTTATGGATCATGGATCTATCAAGGACCTTCAGAGAACTGGTCGGCTAAAATCTGCAGGATCTGAGGAGATGCAGATGGACATAGCCCAAGCATTTTTTGAAAACCCACACCTTAGTTTACGTCGAGCTAGTGATGAGCGTGAAGTTGCTCCTGAGACAGTGCAATATATTTAAAAAAGCATTAATTTCCATCCTTAGAAAGTTCATCGGGTACAAGAGCTCAATGAAGACGATCCTGATCGTCGGGTTGAATTTTGTGAAATTATGATGGACATCATTGAAAGAGATCCGCTTTTCTTGTACAATAGAGTATTTTCAGATAAATCTACTTTCACTTTAAATGGTGAAGTTAACAGACTCATTACGGTAGGGAGGTTCGAGCATATTTGGATACTCAACGCAACCGCAAAGCTTAGACGAATTGCAGAATCGGATTCTGCAACAGGCTACTTTGATTGATAGGGAGATGATTCGTAATGCTGTAACTCGTTTTTACAATCGCATAGCTTTTTGCCAAGAAGCTCAAGGTTTTCAGTTCGAACATTTTCACTGAAGCGTGAGAGGCAAGGGGACTCACGCTAATCAAGAATCCGAAAGGGAACAGAATTTCCTACGTCCACGTCGTTGTTCCTGGGTAATGGGAAAAGTAAACGTAAACTGCTTGGAAAAAACCTTGAAAAAACCTTGAAGATCTTCACCAAGATCAACACACACACACACACACATCAAGGACATTAAAACTTCAATATTGTTTGAACATTTTTTCACAATCTAGCTTGTGAAAATCATCCTCTTGCCCCACTTACTTACTTTAAAAATCTTCATTAAATAAACGGAATAAAATGGATGTTCAAAAGTAAAATCTAGATGTTCAGGGTTAACATATTATATGTTTAACTATCGGAAAACAAACTAGATGTTCGAAGTTCGCATCTGTAGATCTTAAAATGTGAAACGTTATACCCTCTAACATTCTGTAAATATTTGAGGAGTTTACTTATTTATGGTCATTTAAGGAATTAATTGATAACTTATTTGTGAATTTTAAATTAAACTTTAATGTTCGTACATGAACGAAAAACAGATAAGGGGTATAAAATGTCGACCAGATGATGCATTCAGTCAAGTTGAGGCTATATTCAATATTTCTAATTCAAAATAAAAACGGGGATGAATAATCGGAGAACGAATGATCTGTAATCCGAATTAGATATTCTATCTATTTTAAGTTACTTAAACTCAAATTTTATTTTAAATTTATAAAGCTTTTGTTAAATGTGTTAAGTCAATAAATCTGAAACATAAGATCGTTGTTATCTTCTTTAGACTCCAAAAAGTCGTTATCCAATTTTATCTAAGGACATCTAATTTTTATTCTTTGGAAAGGTTCAAAAATTGTAATATTCCATAATTTTAATATTGAATATATATAGGTTTGAATTGTAGTCGTGAAAATTCAATGCGCGATGCGCATGCGCTCGAGCGGTTTTAACATCTCAATGTGTTTCAGTTAAACATAAAAATATTTTTACGCCTAACATCTTAAAAAGATGTTAAATGTTTGGCACGAATATCTGCGTATTAGGTGCTACAATCTTACCCTTTGAACATCTACATTTGAATATCCATTTTTCTCCGTGTAGTGACCATCGAGTGATCTTAACCATCACCATCAAGGTCACTCTTTGTTTTTGAATTAAAAGCACTCTGCTTGACATCGGAAATTGAAAGAACGGAAAATTTTACTTCAAAAAGTGTAGTCAGGTCATAGGCCAGGTGTGATCTTGATGGTCACATCAAGGTCAAACCTTACCTATGACATGACTACACTTTTTAATGTAAAATTTTCCGCTCTTTCGATTGCCAATGATGGCCATTCCTTAAAAAAAAATAAAGGTGAATCAAACCGAAGGGCCTATGACAAAGCCACCGAACGCATCCTCGGGTTGCGGATAGAGGGTCCCTGTACCAAGGGTTTCTACTGAATATGGTTACAAAAATAAATAGGCAATCGCGGACAATTGTCCAGGGGTGGTCCCGAAGGAATTAATCCCCAAGCGGAGTTGTGAAAACCGTGCCGAAAGCTGAATGGCACCTTGGTGAGGTGTCTAGAACGGTGACTCTGGGATACCGGGCGATCTCTCAGAGTACGCAGCCTTATCCTTGCATGCGGGGCTCTACAAGGATGGACGAACTCCTTTCCCTAGCTTCTCGTGGGAAGAACAATGACAACACCAAACATAGTTGTAGTAAGTGCGGTTCAAAACAACAGAACGCGCAGGGCTCCCGACAATGGGTCGGCCAACAATGCCGACCAATCTAGAGCTGGGGGAGCCAATGAAAATGGATTCAATGCAATGGATCGGTGGGATCTCGCGACCTTTGGGTGGACGGAGCAACTGAATCACGACTTGCTAGAGTGCTACGATGCGAGTGTAGCCCGTGAACGGGGTTACATGGTACGGCTGCATGCTCTGTGGTGCGAGAAACACCCGGAGCTATCGCACTTTTCGCAGAAACGTCTGCGAAAACATGCTGAACTACTCCGTAAAAGGGGCTATGTAAGCGGAACGCCTACTCTACCACAGCTAGAACAAGCCGGCAACAAAGAAAGAGAGGCGACCTTAAGATCAACCACGGGCAGGCATCCAGTAGATGAAGAGCGATGCTTTACGACCTGAAGAAACATTGACACCAAGGTTTCTCTCAAGCCTAAAGATCTGGCTGAAATGGATGACGAGCTTCGTGGACATTTTTCCTGTGAATCCGACCTCTGGGCTATCAATTATTATGTGTATAATGCAGCGAGAGCTTTGGTCGATGCGAACCGTAAAACAAAATCAACGGCTGATCATAAGACCAAAAGACGAATGCATCAACTTGCCATAAAGATAGGCTGGGCAAGACAGTACGCGTCCCGCATTCAATGTGTGATTGACTATATCATATCTGGCAGGAATTTTACCGCCAAGGTTAGAAAGTTCGCGCGCGAACTCCGGACCCATTATCACACACTTAACAAGTCAAAGCTGCTGACCATCAGGCAGCATATTGTTGAAAGAATACGGATACTATCTGACGCTAAGAGAAGTCTAGAGCGGAGGGA
>NC_046661.1:119105413-119139051 GCF_010883055.1 Belonocnema kinseyi
TTGAACCTGTGTGGCAAGAAATGTATGAACAACGAGGCTCAAAGAAAGGCGTAGCCGGATGTCGGGAGAACCTGTTCATCGATAGATGTGTCTGCAAAGATGAAGCATTCTACCAGCGTGACCTATCGATGGCCTGGATTAATTATCGGAAGGCTTTCGATTCGACATCCCATAGACTTATCATCTGTCTTTTGGAAATCTTAAAGGTTCATCCGCAAATAGTTGGGTGCATAGAGAGATTGACGTTGCTTTGGAAAACCAGATTTACTATCTCATCTGGCAAAAATCGTGTGACAGCTAACAAGGTCACGTTTCAGAGAGGTGTCTTGCAGGGCGACACCATGAACCCACTCCTCTTTTGCCTTACATTATTGCCACTATCTCTAGCACTGCGCCATTCCAACGGGTACTTGTGCGGCAAACCTGCAGATCGAAAGTACAAGGTCACTCATGTATTTTACATGGACGATCTTAAGATCTATGCTAAAAACAGAGAGCAACTGCATCTAGCTCTGGGGATTGTCGAACGATATACTAAGGAAATTGGAATGGAATTTGGGTTAGACAAATGCGTCAAGGTTTATTTGAAGCGAGGAAAACTTAATGGCATCCCTGAAGATCCTGGGCTCGTTGATAGAAGCGCCATATGACACCTTTGCGCTGGAGAGACTTATACATACCTGGGCGTGCCACAGAGCCGCATTCAGAATGTGACATCTATAAAGGATACTTTATAGTAGTAGTACTCCGGTACTACTCTATTCATTTGGAGTAGTTCCATGGACGAAGCACGAGCTCAGATCTCTTGATATCGGGACAAGAAAGGTTATGCACGTGAACAAAAGCATGCATCTTAAGTCTTTCGATCCGCGACTGTACATCTCACGCCGTCAAGGGGGTCGCGGAATATTGAGTCTTGAATGTCTTCACAACAGGATTATTCTGGGTACAGCACATAGAGTTGCAAATGGAAGAGACCCTCTTCTTAAAATGGTCAGGAATCACGAAGAAGTGGGCAAAGGAGCATTTTTGTACAAAGCAGCGGAGGAGGCTGCTGAAACACTCGGAATTGACTTCAGTATTAGGGGTGAGCAAAATGCATCAAATCTTATCTATCTCGAGTACTCACTCCTGAAAACCCGGATTAAGAAAGCACAAGGGAAAAACTATCGTGAATAGCTCCTCGATAAGAGAATGCACGGTATCTTCCACATAAATGTGAAGGATCAGTCAATGTCTTGTGAACTAACGTTTGCTTTCCTTAAATCGCCCGGATTGAAGTCTGATACAGAGGGTTTCATTTTTGCATGCCAAGACGGTGTCATTTCCACCTCAACATACCGTCGCCACATTTTGAGCCAAGACATTCCCGATGATAGCTGCAGGGCGTGCCATGCGCACCCCGAGCATTTAGCTCACATACTATCTAGTTGTCCAACTCACGCGGGAACGACCTACATTCAAAGGCACAATGCGGCACTAAGAGTGCTTTATTACCATCTATGTCACACTTACGGCATTCACCTTAATATCGCTCCTCTAAATGCTCCTAGGGAAATCGAGTCAATTGTCGAGAATGGGAAGTGCCGCATATAATAGAACTTTATATTCTCGACAATTGTTTCTGTTGCTCACTCGAGGCCTGACATGGTTCTTCTTGACTTCGATAAGCGAACCATATTTGTTATCGAATTTTCGGCACCAGCTGACAAAAACATCATAGCCAAGGAGAATGAAAAGAAAGAGAGGTTTCGAGACCTTATCAGGGAGTTGCAACGATTGTCCCCGAAATATTCTGTTAAACTGATTCTGTCAACAATATTCTAGAAAACTTGCGGGAAAAATGCAGAAGGCGGTAATCCTTGGGTCACTCCGTGTTCTTAGGGTGCACGAGGCTTTTGCTGGATCGTCGTATTGATTCCTTTACAGACTGCAACCACCTATCTCACAGTTGTGAGAGGTGGTTGTGGCTGAAATTTTACCGCGATTTCGCTGGTATATTCTTGTGATAAAAATTATAATAGAATAATAACTTGTAGTTGAAATCTTCAACTTTTTTCAATTTGCTTGAAAACTAATATAATTTTTTTAAATTTAATCTATAATATTTAACAGTATAATAGCAGGGTGTCATATATAAATAAATAAATATGTATACATATAGCAGTATGATTCTTCTTATTGATAATGTGAAAAAATGTCATGATAGTCTCGACTCGATTAGACTCGTATCTACGAGTCAAACGTGCTCGTAACACAAAGCATACGCAGTCGAACTGGGTGACATAAACGGCTACCAAGCAGGTAACGTTAACGTCCACTAAGCTACTTTTTAATATAGAATAAAAGGAACAAATAATAATTTAAATGGAAAAAAATAATTAAGTTTTAACAAGCTAAAGTTGTCTCTTGTTCAGTTAATAGTTTTTTAATGCCTTTTTAATTTTTTGTTGAAAGTAAGCATAATTCTAACGAGTTAAACCTTATACGATTTGGAGAGAGATTTCTGTGAGAGTATTCAGTCAGTGCAATCTTTCCAGATAACATGTCTGGAGTTAATTGATATCTTGCCAAATTAGGTATCAGTAATCATCAAGCTATATTATAAGATTACTTTGTATTAAAAACGCACTCAACAGAGCCAATAGTGGATAGTAATCAGCAGTTAGTGATTTTATTATTATTGACTGCAACTGCGTGTTCACACCGCATATTTTTCTCTGATACTTTATTTCATATAATTTGTTAGATACGAAGGTTTAGTTATTGATTACGTTTATTGCAATCTCTTTTGAAAAAAAGTTTCTGCACGAATAAAGATTTACGTATAGTAATTAAAAGATTCTAAACCCTGTCAGTTAAATTGCAAACTTGCACATTATTAGTTAACAATTTTCAGTGATATTTTAATTTGTTTATGAAGTTAATTAAAAAAATTTTCTTTTTTACCAAAAAGTATTGCAGGGTATTAAAATATGTATATGTAGTTGATTCTGAAAAAGTGCTGGGTGAAATATAAATAAAATTGCGTTTTCATGTTTCAGAATCGAGATTCATTGCTATCATACAGTGAGAAATGAAGAGTTCATCAAATATTATTGCTGGACCACATTTTGATCCGAAGTTGACGGATTTGACGTTTGGACATTATATTTACAATCAAGTACTGAAACATGGATCACAAACAGCTTTGGTAAGACTAAAATCTATTCAATACGATTTTATTATAAGTTTTAATTGTTTACGTTCCGTATTTTTGAATAGAACAAATTATGGCTTTCAAAAAACATAAATGGAAACAAAAATAATTTCTATAATATATCCTATAAATGAAATATACGATTTCAAACAAATTTTCTGGAAATTTTTTAGGACAAATGTCCTAAATTTTAAATATATCCAAATAATGTGTTCGTATTGTGATTTTGTTAATGTCATAATGCCAGTATGTACTTTTTACTGATCCCTCTTTGTCATTTTTACTAATTTCGAAAAACGATTACCATCACTGACGCTTCAAATGTCTAATTAATATTTTAAACTAGGATAACAATGATGAAACCCCCATGTGTTTGATTTATGCTACTCCTTACTCTCTTTTTCACTATTTGTCATCTCTGGGAAAAACAAACACACATTAAGAAAAAATAGAAAAGATGTAAAAATTCAAAATTACTTTTTTGGACAAATTTGAAAGTCTTACCTCTTAAATTTTTATCTTTTTAAGGAAAAAAGTAAACCAGTATTTTTTACATTCTCATCAAAATAGGAAGGTATTAGTTTTATGTGAAAACTCATTATCGCAGATTTCTTTGAATCTCCGAGACCCTCTGAGTCAGCAAAAAAACAGGTTTTACGATTGTATCTTGTTTTCTGTCATCGTGTTCGTCGTCATTATCAAAAAATTTATTTTGCGCTCAAACTATGCAAGCTACTTAAAGAATGAAAACAAAATAATTGTTCATCCAAAACATATCTAAACATTTTTATTAATCATTTCTTGATAGAATGCGTAGTTATTGCTTAATTCGTAAAAAATAAAAAAATAAATAAAATAGTTCAATTTTTGGAAAAACTATGCCAGATTTTAAGCCAGAAGCCCATGTAAAAATTTAAAACCCATTATTTGAAAAATTTAAACCAAAATGTATCGGCGAGTTTACAAATGTAAGAATTTTGAAGTTATATTGTCGACTAGAGTAGTAATGTACTTTTTTATCGATGGAATCACAGTTTTCGATCTACTAGTACAAGTAAGAAAACAAGATTGTTTTTATTATTATATATACCATTTAGCAATTTCACTTTCGGGGTAAGCGTGACACTCGGTGAGAGAGGGAGTAATGTGGGGAAGGGGTGTAGATTTTTAAATTGATCTAGAATCTATAATTTCCGTGTTATTCTAAGCCGTGACGAAGTCCCTCTCGAGCTCCGTCGGGATTCGAATCGAGTTAGGTATACAGATTGACGGTTTATTTCTCTTGCCCGGTCAGTACGGAACACAAACATGAAAAATGCGTAAACAAAACTTGTGTTACATTCAGAATAACTATGTGTTTTTCTTCGCCCAGAGATCTTAAATGTAAATTACTGTAAATAATGTATTACACAAAACATTCAACGTTGCAATTATGTCTTAATGAAAATGACTTTATTGATCTGTTACAGATAAACGTAGACACTGGAGAAGAATTAAAATACTCAAAAATAGCCCATGATTGTCGTAAATTAGCAGTTTACTTGAAAAAGTTAGGCCTCACAGTAAATGATCGAATTGGTATTTGCAGTGAAAATAATTTACATTATGGCACAGCAGTACTTTCAAGTCTTCTTCTTGGAGTTACAATATGCCCTGTAAACCCTTTATATACTGTAGGAGAAAATCTCCACATTTTATCTATTTCAAAGCCAAAATACATTTTTGTATCAGCATTAGTTGCTCCCAAATTTTTGAAATTTGTCAATGAATTGTCATGGGGACCGAAATTGATTTTGCTTAATAAGAGTGCATCGCAGTTAGCAATTCCTAATATTTATGATATCATAAATAACGTTTCAGATATTGAGTCCCAAAATATACAATTTCCCAAAGTAGATTTAGAAGATCATGTAGCTGCTATTTTTTGCTCGAGTGGCACTACAGGAATGCCGAAAGGTGTCATGCTGACTGATAAAAATCTTTTACTTTTCGTCAAAAGATCAGCTAACTTTTTTGATTCTATAAAATTCCCAAATGAAACCTTAACAATCACAGCGTTAATGCCATTTTTTCATGGTTATGGTTTTGCTATTTTATGTTTTGCGACTCTTCAACTAGGCGTCAGAACGGTTATCTTCAGTCGATTTGAGGAAAAGAATTTTTTCTCAGCGATCGAGAAATATAAGATTAATATCTTGACATTGGTACCTTCATTAATAGTAGTCTTAATCAGAAGTCCGATCTTCGATCAATATGATCTATCCAGCGTTAGAAAAATATTGTTAGTACCATTTTATATTGCATTTGCAAGCTCTCATTTTTCATTGTAGTTAAATCTTTCAACTTCAATACTTATAGAACTGGAGGAGCAAAACTGTCATTGGAAACAGAAAAATCTGCTATGAAAAGATTCAATCTTGACCACATTCAATGTGCTTATGGATCAACAGAGACTACAATAGTTATAACTTATAATCATCCAGAATCACACAGATTGGGAAGTGTTGGAAAATTAGAACCCGGTACTTTTGGTAAGACAATACTTTGTATTTGGTCAATTTGTTCGTTAAATTTCTTCCCTTGGCGTTATAAGTTGTGTAAGTTTTAGAGAAATCGGTGAAACGAATGTTTGATGCCTTTAAAAATTTCTTCCAATGTTGATAAGAATTATGATACGAAAATAGATCATTTGTATTTTTCTCAAATCAAAAATCATTTCCGATGAATTAATTGCAGCTAAGGTGATTCCAATTGGCGATTCAAATTGTAAGGATGCTTTGGGACCGAATTGCGAAGGGGAGCTATGCTTCAAGGGTTCTATTATTATGAAGGGGTACTTTGGCGACCCAGATTCTACAAAAAATGCCATAGATGACGATGGTTGGTATCATTCTGGAGACGTGGGCTATTATGATGAAGACGGTTTTTTATATATTGTTGATAGAATTAAAGAGCTTATTAAGTACAAAGGTTACCAAGTAGCACCAGTTGAATTGGAAGCTATTTTGTTGACACATCCGTTAATAAAAGATGCAGCAGTTGTTGGATTACCAGATGAAGATGCAGGCGAATTGCCATTCGCTTTTGTGGTAAAAGAGCCTGCTTCAAATTTGACGGCAGAAGAAGTCGTTAATTACGTAAATGGTAAGGATATGATCTAAACAAAAAATCATTCAGAAAAATTTCACTTTTGTAACTTTTTGATCTGTACATTACGAAATTTTTACCCATGTTATATATCATAATTATTTTTCACATAATAGACGACATTTTTTTCAGCTAAAGTGTCACCTCAAAAGCGAATTAGAGGAGGAGTCAAGTTTATAAATGAAATTCCTAAGAATTCAACTGGTAAAGTTTTGCGCAGAGAACTTCGAAATACACTAAAGTCTAATTTGTAATAAAAAATTGGTAAAAAATATGTTTAAATGAGCATCCATTTATTGTTTTATTGTAATAAAAGTTACAAATTTGAAATGGAGGGTTAAATCTGGTTGAATAAAAATGGATAATAGTATTCAACAATTTTTAAGAAGAAAAAAATGTTTTCGTTTCTTACGCCTGGGAAAATTTTAATTTATAAATAAATATTAGCAGAACCTAATAATTTCTATATCTTTCGACATCATTAGCCTGGATGATGTCGAAATTATTACTTTCTGTCTACATTTATTCATAAAGTAATCAAAAAGATTATTCTACTAGTACACTCAAAAAGAGGTTTACTTGTATCGAGTGAATTTCACTTGACTGAAGTAAGTGAAAGTCTTGTTTATTTTCAAACAAATATTTATTTGAAGCAAATGAATATAAGCACTTTGATGGAAAAATTATTTATGTCAGTCAAAAAAATCTTAATAGGATTAAGTTAATACATATTGTTTGATTTAAAAGTGCGATCTATTGGGATTTGAAATCATGACTTCAGAAGGGGGATTTAAACAAAGATGGCCGGCGATAACGGGATCACCTTGCAACTGATACATTGTGTTAGTGAATTTTAATCGTTTTTGGTGCTTACCCGGTAAGTAGAGAAGAACTCAGAATTATTCAGAATCTGAATTCCCATTAATATGTGAATTTTCCTCCGTCGAAAGTTAGAAAGTAGAAAAAGTCGAAAGTAGAAAAAAAGCAAAATCTATTATTTTTAATCCACTTAGAAAAATGTAATGGAAGCGTATTGAGAGGAATTAAAAAACGAAGGAATGCAAAAGGAAGAATAGACAGACAGAGAATAATGTCACTTTGAATACGAAAAACGTAGTCCTTTCAATCGATCAGTTATAAATATAAAATAATCATGTTAATAGAAATAATTTGTAGTATTGGCAAAGAATATTTTTATGATTCTGTTTAAAGATAAATTAATTTTGTTTACCATATATTTTTACTATTCTATTCGTAATCAGCGGGACAAAATACATTGGTGTAGTGAGTTTTAAATCAATCGAAGGTAATCCCTTTTCTGAACTTTGTCCTCTAAAGTCTCTAAACGGACGGTGGAAGGGTATTCCCATTAAGAGCCTTATAGAATTTCTATATAGTGTCCTGCCCAAACAGAGTTTAAGGCCCTTTCAGGCCCTTTATATTTTTCCTGATCAGTCTTATCGGAAATAGGGGAAACTTTCGGGGCCCTTTCATCGCGATCGCAATTTCTACATGGGTTATCGTTAATAACCTTAGTAGGAAAATAACGAATAAATAACAAAACATGCAGTTAAAATAACGATGATGTCTCCATAAGTGATTGAGAACTATTTTCTGAAAGTATCCTATCACAATTCATAGATTGTAAACACATAACCCAGGAATTGGTGTAAACTGTTGGGTTATCACAAATCAAATATGTTCACTTTCCTTACAATTATTCCTGAATAATATGGCTTTTATATATTTTCCATGGCTATGGTCACCTTCAAGGCCAAGGTATGGAAATACGATATATCATTCTTATAAAAATGTAGAAAGAGGCGTTCTATGGTGTATAACGTGTTGTTTAGAGAAACTATATTGTAAGTAAAGTATTGGAAGTAGCTGCGTAGAAGTACACGATATTTTAATGGATAGTTTTGTGTTGTGAATGCTTGTGTAAATATTTGTGAGTAAACACTCATGAAAAGGTCCTAGGGCCAGTTAGCCCTCTGAGTAATTCTCAATTAGAAAAATAAAAGCATCGATATACGAAGTTGGAATTTTAATCTAATGATTTTATTTTGTAAACCTAAGATAAATCTGATAAACATAAGGTGAATCCTATGTCAAAGTTAGAAACACTTGATACGGAAACCGTGTTGTGGAGGGGGCAGTGAGCCTTACCTGAAAAATACGTTAAGCAGTTTAATAGCCCCCTAGTAATCATTAAGATTAAGTTGATTTATAAAAGTATAAATTGAGTTTTTTACGGCATGAGATATAATCATCCAATCATCTCACCCAAAAAATGTTTACCTAAGACTTAACGACACTAAAGTGGAAAGACAAATTGTTTAAAAGTCCGCTTCGATAAAGGCTAATTACTACTCGTATATAAACCGAAATATTTTGATAAATGTTCATAATTATAGTTAAACTTGTTAAGAAATTCTCTATAAATCGTCATTTCGTAGAAGATGAAGATCTCTATTCTTTCACAGTTCTGCGTCTTAGTGGCCTTATTGGATTCTATTGGTAAGTATACAATAATATATTAATGCATGTATAATCAGTGCCGGACTGGATTCCAAATACGGAAAAAAGTGGATCGTTAGAACTCTCTAAATCAGTAGTTCTAACTATTTTAAATTGGAGCACAGCTCTTTGTCGTGAACTTTCTTAAATTTTTCATTTTTCGTTTCGGTAAGGTAAACTGACTTTTTAAAAGAGTAGGATGAAAAATTTCAAAAATTAGGGTGCATTGTACCACTTAGTAACCATCGAACTCCGCAAGGGGAAGAGTTACTAATTCGTGTTGTTAGCCTCACTTCTGTGAAGAATAACTTTACGACTTCGTATTTTAACGCATATATGCATATAAGCATATGCATAGCACTCATTTTACATTCGATTTATAAATAAATTAACTCGAAACTTTCAACAACAAAAATGATGAAAAGTTTCGATCAATTTGAAAAGAATTTTTTTTATGTATGATTACTTCACTTAATTTGCTATTTTTATTACACTATTGAACATACAGAGACTTACACTTATGATCGCACGCCCGAACGATTCGAAAAATCTCCCCCGCTAAGGAATCGAACTCTACCTAACTACCTAAAACCGAAACCCCTTAGATTTTTCTGACAAACACTCGGTTAAACGTTTTCTCTGAGAAAAACGTGTCCAGTTCAGAAATATATGCGTCGTGCTGAGTTTTATCACTAATTTTTTTATACATATTATATAGCAATAGGTAGGTTAAGAAATGTATATAAATTTTTTTCTAATTAATGTCTTACAGAAGATATCTAATATAATTTATATGCATTATTATAGGATTATTTAAATTAAAATTTTTTTAAAGTACATATTTCACTTTATTATATATCACAATCATTTTACTTTATTTAAAATGCAACATTCATTTGTATAACCAATATATATAAATAAAAAACACTTTAAACAGCGTAAGAAATAATCGAATACAAAATCGAAATTACTATTTTAAGACAAGACATACGTTGAATAGTGATTCAAATTAAAATTTTTTGCAAAAATAAAATTTTTTTCCCTAGATATTATGATTCTGAACTAGAATAAAAACTGTTGGATACAAAAGAAATTACTGGGTACGGTGAAGTTAAAAATTAAAGATCGTGATATGGCAGCAGTATGGTAGATTTTATTTTAGTTCATTCTGAACCTATCTATTTAGATTATTAAATTTCAAAAAAATAAAATAAAATAATCCAAAAAATTAATGCAAAATTAAAATTCATTATTTTTACAAAAAGGAAAATATAAAGACTTATTTTAAGAAATTGAGGTGAAATTATTTAGACTCAATTAAAAGAACTCTTAAAATATTCATAAGCAAACCTTGCAGATTGAAAAGAATCATGAGTTTAGTATCTATATTCAAAAATTTGTATTTAAGATTGAAAAGTAATCTATTTTATCACGAATAATTTTATACAAAATAAGCGTTAAAAGATTTACATTAAAAAAACAGCTTTCCAAACTACCTCACTTTTCGGTTCATTAGAGACAAAAATAACCAAGTGAAAATATTTGAATGTAAGTGTTTTAATCAAGTACAATCTTAATTATTTTTAGTGTTACAAGAAATTAAAAATATCGTAATCAGAAAATTTCATAGTAGAAACAATGTAATGATAAAAGGGACTATTATGAAATAATTAAAATTATAAATACAAATAAATAAAATTATAAAATGATTTCCGACAATTGAGCTGCCGGATCGAATAAGGGCACATAAACGTATTTCGCCGGGAGTTGGAAGGCTCGTGGAGGCTTTAAAAAATATTTTCGAATTTTAATTTTTAAAGCATATATCTAGATGTAGAAATTTATTGCGCATCTTTTTCTCCTAGCCGAAAAGTTATAGCTTTTTTAGTTTTCTAATTAAAGCCAAAAAACGGTCTTTTTGATAAAAATCAATTTTAATTCGTTTTTCACTATTTCGTGCTTAGTCAGTCGTTTTTAGGATTTTTTAATGACATTTTCAGGGAATATACACTACCGGTCAAAAGTTTGGGTTCACTTAGAAAAATCTTTTTTTTGTATTTATCGCTTTAATTATACCGGAGCTAAAAAAATGTATCTTTAAAAGGTTGATTGTTTTCGAAATGCTGTCTAAAATAGGCCCAGGGTGAAGCATATTTGTCTAGTTTTTAAGTAGATATTGCAAAAATAGTGTAAATTTCAATGTTTTTTTTTAAATTTTCAATAACTTCCGAAATAGTCAACGTTTTTCAATGTTCTTGGGCTCATTTTGAAGCTTTTTTTTCACCGTATCACAACAGCTTACAAGTATGATTCGTAACAAATTTCTTTTCGAATTACAAGAACTTAAATTGTAATAAAAAAGTTGAATAAATTTGAAAACATCTTATCTGTAGGAAAATCAGAATAAAAGTTAAATAAATATATATTTTGAGGAAATTACATAGAAAATTCATGATTATATCTTCCATATAATTTACAAAAATATTTTTGTTACTAAAAATAATATTTCAATTTTTCCAACTTTTTGGTTACAAATTCAAGTTCTTGCCATTCGAAAAAACATTTTTTACGATTAATACTCGTAAGCTGTTGTGATACGGTGAAAAAAAGCTTCAAAATGCTTCCAAGAAAATTGAAAAGCGTTGGCTATTTCGGAAGTTATTGAAAATCTAATAAAACATTGAAATTTACACTATTTTTGTAATATCTACTTAAAAACTAGACAAATTGGCTTCACCCTGGGCTTATTTTAAACAGAATTTCGATAAAAAAAGCTTAAAAAGCTTAAAAAGCGATAAATACAAAAAGAACGATTTTTCTAAGTGAACCCAAACTTTTGATCGGTAGTGTAGTTTGAAATGTCCTTTGACTGATAGAGCAAAAGTAATTCAAAAATGTATTTAAAAAAAATTACATTCTTGTCTAATGCGTGACCATGCACTGCAGAATTTTAACCCATCGTGGCCGCTCAGTACCTTTTGGACCTCTGATTGTGAATATCGAGGTTGCTCTTTGAAAATCCTTGTATATTTTGTTTTAACACATTTTTATTAAAAATTAATTATTTATAAATAAAAAAATGGTTCAAAAATTATTTTTGGAAATATCATGGAGAAAAATTGTATGCTTAATAACATTTTCCATAAAACTATCCGTTTTCAAGTTAGAGCGTTATAAAAATAGAATTTGCACTAACATTGACATATTTGATGCTGTATATTTCGACACTGGTAATTTTTTATCAACTACGTGTACAATTTTTTGTACTTCTTAGTAAAAGACTTTATTTTGAAGGTTGATGCTATAATTTTTGTTTAAATATTGTGGAAATTACACTAATTATAAATATGTTTTCTTGAATTTCAAAAACCTCAATAGTTTCTTGTTAATAATAATTTTAATAAACATATACGTACATTTGATGTAGCTGTTGTTTTCAAACTTGATTCTAAAATTCGGTGAAATAGAAAAACTTGGTCTTATATAGATTTTCTTTTCATTTAAACTATTTGTCAGTTGTAGCCTTATGAGCAATTAATTTTTAGTCATTTATCTGGAGAACCAAAGATTGTTTGGTAATTAATTATTCATAAGGCCATAATTGACAAATAGTTTGAATTAAAAAAAAATCTATAAGAGACAAGGTTTTTCTTTTTCATCTAATTTGAGAATCGTGTTTAAAAACCAAAGCATTTGTTTGTAAACATTATTATAAACAATAAAACTATTGTGATTTTTGCAATGCCAAAAAGTATTTTTAATTAGCGTAATTTCCTCAACAGTTAAACAAAAATGATAGCATCGACAAATTGTAAAGTTTACACGTAGTTGTTAAAAAGGACCAATTTGATCACTTAAATATTAATAAAAATTTTACCTTTATCGGAAAATTTCTTATTTCTACACGAAACAAGTGTTCGAGAAATGATTCACATTTTTAAAAAAATTTTTGTTCCAATGGGTGTCGAGATATCCGGCCACAAATATGTCAATTATAGTGAAAATTTAATTGTTTATAACGCTTTAACTTGAAAACGGTTAGTTCTATGAAAAATTTTATTAAACATAAAAGTTTTTTTCTATGAGATTTCCAAATAATAATTTTAAAACCATTTTCGTAAATAAATGATAAAATTTTTTGAACAAAAAAAAAATGATCAGGATTTTAAAAGAGTCCCTTGATTTTTATTTTTAGGGGACTTTTTAAACCAAAGGTACTGAACGGCATTATTGAGCACATACAGAGTGTTGTTGCCTACAGGACTAACAAGGAAAGTACCCGTGGTGTACATCACCGATTTTCTTCATTCTATAATAGGTTGTAGTGCATACAAAAATAGTAGACACTTATTTCTTGTTACTTCCTAATTCGTTGATTTAAGGGATGAAGCCCACCTTAAAAAGTTTGTTTTAAATATCTCCAATATTAATCGGAACTTTTCAGCCAAACGAACGTCAGATTATTTTTTACAATTAACCGTTTATTGCAAAATATTTTTTAAGGCGAGGGCTTGCAACTTTTATTTTCTTACTTCGTTATTTTTTATTTTTATAAAGAAAGTTTCAAATCTATTGAGTTTCTCTGTATACTGTACTGTCATTAGGAAAATTAAAAGATAAAATTGACATGTTTCGGCGTTTTCAAGCCTTTAAATGGCTGAATTAAAATATAGCCGTTAAAATGAAGATATTTTTTCAGTATAATATCAAAATTTGAAACTTTGTTTAATAAATAATATCACGTTATATTTAAACAAAAACGGAAATTTCACGGGTCAGGCCTTAAAAAATGGGGGTGGTTTTTAATACTATGAACTTGTTTATTGTGTTATAGTAAAAAATTGATATATTATTTGGTAAAAGATCAGTCTACAAGTAAATATGAAGAAAAAAAATCTTGCTTATTCAAAATCTCATAATGACAAATTTTATTAGAGTAGTCCACCCTCATAAAAATTATGGTACTTCTGTTAGTTCAGTTTTAATGCAAAATATACATTGCAATAAGCGTTCCTTGAAAGATTTCGAATGTATAAAATTTAGAGCAACTCTGCTATGTAGATCTGAACCGAGGACAACGACAAATATTACGTGATTGCTGAGTATCACAAACAATTTTTACGCGTGGAATTAAAACTTCGGCGAAGATAAATGTACAAGATTCGTAGAAGATAATAATATTTTATTTATTAATATTAAAAGAGATACAAATCGCTGATGTTGATGGTATCCGCGATAATTCTAGAAATTTCATCCCCTCCTTTTCATAAAATATCTGTCTTAATAACTAGGACATAATTTGTTGAAACGATCAAATTCTATAATATAATAATAATTCGTACATTATTATGCATCGATTTCTCTGAATTCTTCTGCAATCATGCAATTCTCGCATGCCCTTTTTTAATTCTGCAGAATTCTGTGGAAGTCTTTCAATTCCATTAAAATATTTTGAATTCTTCTAAAATCTTTAGAATTGACGTGAAGTTATTGTAAATTCTTTCAAGTTTTTTTAGTTCTTCAGCATTCTCTCCATCTCTTAGACTCCATTTGTAATCTTTTAAATCCTTTCGAAGATTTTAAAGAATTCTCTTGAAATATTCAGTATATAACTTGATTTATTTATAATTTTCGAAATTCCTCTCAAACATGAACTTCTTTCAAACTATTTTCAAATTCACCAATACTAGTTAACGACTAAACTACTATTGGATCATGATCTACATGTATTTTTTTAATTCTACAGAGTTCTGCAGAAAGCTTTGAATTGGCTTGAAATAATTTGAATTCTTCTAAAGGTTTTTGAATGATCGTAAAATATTCCTTAGAAATCATTTGAAATCATTTTGAACGGCTAAACTACTACTGTATCATATGATACCATTTTTTTAATTCTAGAGAATTCTATAGAAGTCTTTGAATTCAATTAAACTCAAAATTTGTTTTAAATTGCCTTCAATTCTTTTAGAATACACATTAGATTGTTTTAATTTTCTTTAACTCTTTTGAATTCTGCAGAATTCTCTTAATTTCTTAGAATTCGCTTATAATCTTTTAATTCGTTTTAAAGATTTTAAAGAATTCTCTTCAAATCTTCAGGATGTAACCTGATTCACTTCTAATTTTCTGAATCCTTCTCAAAACATAATATTCTTTTTCACCATTTCCAAATATATCAAGTTTCGTCGACGGGTGAACTGCCACTGGGTTAGGATGCACACGTTTATTCTTTAATTTTGCAGAATTCTGTCTAAATTTTTGAAAAGAATAGTAATCACTTGAATGCTTTTAAAAGTTTTTCGAATTTTCTTAAAATATTAGTATACTCGTTAATTTACTTTGAATTCCATAGAGTCTTTCGAATTCTCTCCTTTAAATTCTCTCAAATAATTTCGGACATAACTTCATTTGTTTTTAATTTTTTGAATTCTTTTGAAAACATGAACTTCTTTTCAGTTGTTTCCAAATTCATCAACTTTGGTGCACGATCAACTACTATTGAATTAAGATGCACTCGTTTTCTAAATTTTTAAAATTCTAAGAAATTTATGGAAAAATTATTTCAAAAGAATAAAAGAAACTTTAACTTGATTTATGGAGGTCAAATATTAATTTATTCAAAGAATTATTATATGATAAGAAATTAACGCAAGCGACGATTTACATATTTTTATCTCTGCTTAAATTTCTATTCCAGGCTTAAATATTTTTTATGATTGCTCAGCACTTACGTAATATTTATTCGTTTCCTCGGTCTAGATTTAGTATACCTTTTTCTCGATTTTATAAATTTATGACATATTTAAGAACAATTTACTGGATTTGATTTTGTACTTTGAAGCTACATATTTACACATAGTTGTAATACATAGTTGTTATACTACATAGTTGTTGTCACAGTCAATTGTCTTTCGACAACCATTTTCATAATCCAATACACTTATTTCACAGTTTCTAAGAAAGAACATTTTTTAGCTAAGTAATTTCTTTGCCTCTGAAGAATAATATTCTAAAACAATGTATTTCCATTCAAAAAAAACTTTTTTTGAATTCTTATAAACAAATTTAAAATGTAAGCTTATTTTAAGTAGAACTTTCTCCTTACGAAAAGATTTATTTTTATCGTGAGAATCATTCTTCGCCGAGAAAAATCTTATAAGAAAAAAAGCATAAAACAGTAATTTTATTTGTAAGAATTAATAAGTATAATGATAATTATTACTATACGTTGTCAAATGGAAACTTTTTGGTGATAGCAATATTCTCAAGATGAAAAAAGTGACTATGTAGAAATGGTAAATGTTGCATGTTTTAAAATGTGAAGTTTTTATAATAATTGTTGATTACAATCACAAGTGCTGTTTTAGGCTAGATCTTGAGTGAAGATATTATCCTTTAAAGAAAAATGAATCATCCAAAAAACAATTATCTATGCTCGAAAACGAAAAATAAATAAACTTGTTTCTAACGATTTTTTAAATAAATTTATGATAATATAAACTTTTGTGCTTTAGTTTTGGGTTGTGATTAATTTTTAAGTTTACAGAAACCAACGAAGAAGTCAGTGTATGAATTCATCTAAACATCGAAAATCCAGGAGATGCCGAGGAAGTTTAACGTGTATTTCCCATAAGAAAAAAGACGTTTTTGTAAATCTTTTTCAGAATCCACAATATTATCTCAATCGAGTTGAAACTTGAACGATTAAACGAACTTACTAAAGTGAAGTTCTATCGTAATTGTAAGAAGCACCTCCTCCTGAAGATCATTACCTCGTAGTACCCCTACTTAATGCCAACGTCGCCACAAGCTTCAAAGATATAGAAACAAAATTGGAACCCGACATCCGTTCCATGGTCAGCGGTACTCTGTCCAATTTTATCATTATTTCAAATCCTAAAATGCCGTATTTAAATGGGCTAACTAAAGAGTTAGACGTGGGAATGAAATGGGTGGGACTAATCTTCAGGAGGAGGTGCTTCATAGAATTACGATAGAACTTCACTTTGGTAAGTTCGTTTAATCGTTAAATTGTATTACGCACCTCCTCCTTCGAGCATCACCTCGTAGATGTTTAATGACACGGCAGAAGAAACGTATTTTTTTTATATGAAGAATACTAAATGTATAATTGAACCAGTTACAAAAGAATAAATGCAATGTGCAGTTCAGATACTGCTCCTCAATTAATGTCAGATTAAATATAAGAACGGAAATAAACAGATTTTCCTTATTGTCAGTTTAAAATAGCAAATCTAGCAAAAGTTTTGGACACATGTGTCCAACCGGCTGTTTTCTTGATCAGATCAATGTTAACGCCAGTCCTTTTCGCTGCTGACGTAAAGCATGACGTGTACTATAAGCTGACAAAATTGTTGTGTCCAATCCACTTTTTTGTAGAACACTCTTAATCTAACGGCTTAAAGTTTGAGTGGATACTGCCTTATGAGGTTTCTTTCAGGAGATAAACAATTTTACCGTATCTCCTCTCAGGGCTTCTGTTCTTGCTATGTATGTTTGTACTTCTGATGCTAAGCAGACTGAAAGATCCTATTCGAATCTGGGCAACCTTAGAGTAGGCTGTGTCTTATTATGACTGGACGTCTTTATTCGCGATAGAATCTTAATTTCTAACATGTCGTCCTTCTTCAGTATATTTCTGACGTCTATATTTGCCAGTGTCTGCATCCTATGGCCTGTAGTAAGAGCCATTAATGAGACAACTTTCAGCGACAATTGTTCCATCCGTATATCTTCATTAGGATACGACGTGGATACTAAGTCTAAGACGATCTTCGGATCCCAAGTGGAATCATACTTTAGCTGCGATGGTCGAAGTTTAGAAACTTCTTTACAAAATCTTTTTATCTGCTCGTCCTGGCCAAATTTGGGTCCTAGAATTAAAGACACAGCTAATCTGATCGAATTGATGGATCCATAAGATGCTCCCTTACCAAATTCGCTTGTTAGGAGCTTCAACACATCGGGAATTTCAGCTCCAAAGACAGTTATTCCTTTCAAATGACAAAATTGCCACCATTTCTTGAATGCCACGTTGTATTGACGTACGGTCGAGTCAGTTAGCGATGCCAATGACATTTTAATCGTCTCATGTGTCATTCCCTTTAACATGTAAGCTTCTTTGATAAAATCACTGCCACCAAGGAAAGCTGGGATTACAGGGGATGTGGTTCTCTATTAGAAGAAGACATTAAATTTCTTCTAGGTTTGAAAACCAATGGCTGTGATTCAAACATTACCATAACGCTTAGATACCATGCCTGGAATGGCCATTGTGGTACCACAAGAATGATTCTAGATCCTTCTTCATTAACCTTTTTTAAAATTTTTGGAATAATCGCAAATGGAGGGAAAGTATAGAAAAAATAAGGACGCCAATCGACAGTAAAAGTATCAATAGCGATAGACCCAGGATCCTTTTTCCACGAAACATAAACAGAATACTTGGCATTTTCTCTGCTTGCAAATAAATCGATTTCAGGCTTTATAAAAGTCTGCAGTATTTTTCGAAATGCTTGTGGGCACAACTCGTACTCTGTCTCAGGCTCCAATCGTCTTGATTCAAAGTCCGGGATTATATTTTCTTGTGATCGTATGTAGGATGCTCAACTTTTTGTGCTGAATCCCACCCATTCTATTTATATAAGATATGGCTGTGGTGTTATCTATACCGAGAAAAATATTGCAATCATTTAATTTCTCAGCAAAACACTTCAAATCGAAAAAGGCAGCTAAAAGTTCCAAAACATTAATATGTAATTGTCGATCTGTCTCATTCCAGAAACCATGGGCTTTTTCCCCACTGCTATACGCACATCATCCTGATCGTGACGCTGCTGAGAAAATACGTACCATAAAGTTAGATTCTTTAATAGAATTAAATGTTGTCATAACATTAACTTTCTACCAAGACAAATCTTCATGAATCATGTTCGCCCTGAAAGCGAGGAACATTTCACGCTCAAGGTCTTTCAGATACACCCAGCCATATTTAGCTGCATGACAGCATGATCCTAATGTTCCTACTAAAGACGCAAACTCTCATATCTTAAACTATTCTCTTTTTTCAAGCGTAGTGATTGAATTTATTATATTAATTCTTTTATTGTTAGGAAGTTCAATTCTCATGTCTTTAGAATTTAAAATTAACCCTAAGAATTTACAGACCTGAGTTGGAGTCAAATTACTTTTTGCTTCGTTGATAACAAAACCTAAATTTTCCAACAACCAACGTATCTGCACAACATTGTTGCTATATTCTAGAAAAGAATTTCTGAGGAGAAAAATGTCATCTAAATAAATGACAGATTCAAAACCTCGCTCTCTGAACCAAGCAACAATAGGTTTCATAATCTTGGTGAACAAATAAGGAGCTGTGTTTAAAACAAAAGGCAAACAAATGTATTCAAACCATTGACCATTAAATTTGAACCTTAAATATTTTCTATTAGGTTCCGCTACAGAAACAAAGTGATATGCATCTTGTAAATCAATAGTAGCCATAAAGCAATCTTCTTGCATTAAATCTCTAGCTAATCGAATATCTTCGAGTTTGAAGCGCTCTGTGTAAATGAACTCATTCAAAATTTTTAAATTAAAAATGAGACGATTAGAACCATCAGGTTTCGGAACCAAACAAATTTTTGGAAATAAATTGCCCCTTTTTTTCTTGACATGTACGAATTGCTCCCTTTGAGAGCAACATGTTAATTAGTTTTGTGATTTGAATCGTTTTCTTTTTTGACCATTGGGATTATTTTTGAGGCCATGTTTGAATCACTTTCCTTGAGAATGGTATTTCATAACCCTCAATCCATTGTGAAAGAATTTCATCCTTGAAAAATTTTTTCCACGTTGATGAAAACTCTTTTAACCTACCCCCTATAGTACTCACCGGCGTGATTATTTCTTGAATGTGTTGCTGCTCTGATCCTTGTTGTTGCTGTTATTGGTTGACTTGAAAAATGTTGACCCCCACTGTCCTTGATTATGCTTGTATCTCTGGAAACCGACTTTCGTTGGCCCCCTCGTGCCATTCGAGGATAATTCGAAGACCGAGGTGGGCCCTTCAAGTTTTTTGACCCTTTTGCTGGAATATAACTTTTTACCACTGGTTTTAAATCCTTTTTTGACCGTTCAAGCAGTTTTACTGCTTTTAAGGTCTCATCTAGGTTTTTCCCAAAGAGCCATTCATCGCCATTCATTCGCAATTCTTCGCGCTGCAGATCTACTAACATCCTGCACACAGCACTTAAAATCGTAATTATTGCCAAACTATCTGGCTTATTAACTTTTAAAAAATTTGACAGCATTGGACCCAAAGCAGCAAGACATAGAGATACCTTTTGCTGCTGCTCTATCATTATGTTATCTCTTGTAATAAGTGGTTCTAGAAGAGAAGCTTTTGCTTCTACATTTAATTTTGAAGGCTCCATTGTTGTGCAATTTGCAGGTATTGGGTACTTTTTTTAGCGATTCTCTTTTTTCTTCTTCCGAGAGCCCCTTCTTGAGGATATGACTCCATCTGATAATAATATCATTATGAATTGCTGGAGCCAGATGCCTTGATGAGTCCACCCGTTTTCCTATTGCGATCAACAAATCTTGATCGAGCACTTGCTCTTGAGACTTTTGCGCTTGAGACACTTCCGATGCTTTCGCTTATCCACTTACCGCCTCTAACTGCTTGTCAACGGATTTCTCTGATAATCCTAGCACTGATTTTTTATTTGAGGATACAGGCTGCATCCGCTCTGAATGTTTTTCGGAAGATTTGGTTTGATCCGACACTGTTTGATCATCCAAGACAAAATCGTTAAGCGAAAAAAGTGGTAGACGGATAAGAGAAACTGAAAGTGGTTGACGAGCAACTGTCGACTCAATAGAACTATCCGAGCTAGATGACGAGGACGACGGGGACTGTTTACCTGAAATAAGAAAAAGTGAAACTAATCATTCATAAATGTCAACAAAATTCCATTCTGTGACAAGTGTTCTTAAAACATTTGCTTTTTTACAGCGTTAAAAGTGCCTGCAGGTCACGTTATAAATACTATTTATCACGTATAACTCGTCCCACGTTTTCCCTTTCTAACGGAATTTATCCGTCTATTCAAAAGAACCAAATAACTATTTGGATATATATGAGAGAACAAACTTTTCTCTTTCGGAAACTTTTCCCTTATATTTCTCATTGATTATCGAAATCGATTAGCATCGTGCCGAACGTCCTTCTGAAAAGTGAGGTTAAATACTTACGACGACACTTAAACCGACGAATTTTCTTTTCCTGCCTTTCCATTTTTTGCTTAATTCGCTTGAGTTTTTTATTCGGAGGACTCTCCTTGCACTTTGTATCACTTTTCCTTTTATGACCCATTATTTCTTAGAGAAAATTCCTGAGATTAAAAAATACGCGTGCGACTTCTTGGGACAAAGAAAAGGAATGATGGAATTGGACAGTGCGCCGCGGACCATGGAACGAATGTCGGGTTCCAATTTTGTTTCCATATCTTTGAAGCTTATGGCGACGTTGGCATTAAGTAGGGGTACTACGAGGTGATGATCGAAGGAGGAGGTGTGTAATAAAATCAACATTTCTCTTCACAAATAGCCATAGGATACGAATAAAATATCGCTTTTCGAATATCAATACCATAAGTCTGTTTTATAGGGTCCCAAAGAAGCCCCATAAGTGAAAAATTGGGTTTAACGAGTTTTTGGCGCTAATTATGACTTTTTTTGCAGTTTTTTAAAATGTCAATTGTTTCTGGCACATGAATAACCATTTCATGCTGATAATTAGATGTTCACATACATTTTTTAAACAATTGATTATTGTTTTTAGCAATTTTCTCATAGAATGGACTTACAAAGACGTAATTTTTTCCAAATGTTCACTTGTTGTCCAATTTTCGATGAAAGGGAAGTGATAGTGCATCAATGTTAACAAGGGTGGTTGTTTATCCAATTTATTATTATTTTTAATAATATTTTCTGTTAGAAAAATGCTGCAAAATTGCAGTTTAAACAAAAATTCGTTTTTAGTCAAATTTTCAGTTAAGATAAGTTATGCAACTATTTGGAGTCAAGAAAATTAATTGTTTGAACAATTTATTATTATTATTAATAATATTATATTTGAATAATGCTAGAAAGATGCCGTTTTTAGTGAAATGTCTGGCTATTTGTTCAATTTTCAATAGAAGTGAAATAATAATGAATTTAAGGAATTTCTTTAAAATTTTTAAGGAATTTTTAAGGAATTTCGGTAGAATTCAAATGAGTTTTAAGATTTTAAGGTAATTCTAAAATATGAATAATGTTCTTGAATTCTTTAAAGTCTGTTAAATCTTTTGAAATCTTCGGAACTTTGTGGAAATCCTTTAAAATCAATTAAATTGCTGAAAATATATATTGAATTTTTTTAATCTTTTAAAATATCTTGAAATATTTTTGGATTAAGTTTAAATCTTGATTAAGCACATAAAATGTATAATAATATTTTGTAATATTTTTAAATTCTAAAATCTTAGTACATATATGAGGTGTGTTCAAAAAGTAAGTTGACTTTTCAATTTTCGCGGGCTACGTACATTCAAGTTTTAAATTTTTTGTTTTGTTGTGTTGGTACACTCGTCACTATCATATGTTCACAGTTTTGACTATACAGCTCTTGTTGTTTTTCTGGCAGAGAGGTAAAAGGTTAGAAGGGTTTGGTGTGCTCGGCGATTTTCTTCTTTCGAAAAAAATAGAGCAAAGAGTTTGCATTAAATTTTGTGTGAAAAATGGAATCCAGTGCTCTAAAACTCTTGAAATGTTGACAGTTGCATACGGTGAGTCTACTCTGAGTAAGAAAAATGTGTATAAGTGGTACAAGCTGTTCCAAGAAGGCCGAGAGGATGTCGAAGACGAACCTCGCCCTGGACGTCCCAGCACGTCAATAACAGATTAAAACGTTCAAGCAGTGGAAGAAATGGTGTTGAAAAATTGCCGAATTACCCTCAGAGAAGTTGCTGAAGATGTTGGCATATTGGTTGGCTCATGCCATGCTATCTTTGCGGACGTTTTGGGCACGAGACGTGTGTCAGCGAAATTTGTTCCAAAACTGCTTAATTTTGATCAAAAGATTCATCGCATGACCATCGCTCAGGAGATATTGAATGAAGTCAATAATGATCCCGATTTTCTCAAAAGGGTTATAACTGGGAATGAATCGTGGGTATATGGTTATGACGTCGAAACTAAAGCAAAATTTTCTCAGTGGAAGCATCCTGAGTCTTCAAGACCGAAAAAAGCACGTCAAGTTCGGTCAAATGTGAAGGTTTTCTCACTGTCTTCTTTGATTACCGTGGCGTAGTGCATCAGGAATTCTTACCACAAGGTCGTACGGTCAATAAGGAGTATTACCTTCAAGTTATGCGCCGTTTGCGAGAGGTGATACGCAAAAAACGCCCGGAACTTTGGAAAAACAATTCGTGGCTTTTGCATCACGATAATGCACCTGCTCATTCATCGTTGCTTGTGAAAGATTTTCTGACTAAAAACAGCACCACAGTCATGTCTCAGCCTCCAAATTCACCGGATTTGGCCCCCAGTGACTTTTTTCTTTTCCCAAAACTGAGGAGACCCATGAAAGGACATCGATTTTCAACGGTTGAGGAGATAAAAACTGCATCGCTGAAAGAACTCAAGGCTATACCACAAAATGATTATCAGAAGTGCTTCGATGATTGGAAAAAGCGTTGGCATAAGTGTATTATATCTGAGGGGGATTACTTTGAAGGGGACAACATAAATATTGAGGAATAAATGAATATTTTTTTAGAAAACCATAAAGTCACCTTATTTTTTGAACACACCTCGTCTTAGAAACGAAAACTAAGCCTCTATTTTGACGCCCCAAATAGAAGATTCGGAAATTTGTGCCCATAAGAGCGCTAAAGTAGGGGCAAAAATTGTATGGCAATATCCTCGACTTTACAACCTGAGCCCCTACAAATATTAGCGTGAAGCGCCTCAAAGTAGAGGCTATATTTCGACTCGGGTGGCCACTCCTATATATATTTTCATTTTATTTTGCTTCTATATAAGATTCAGCTCCTACATTGAAGGTCTTGCCTCTGTGTTCTTGAGTTTTACTAATGTCACATTTGACGCTCCATATTCTTCGTACAATTTTTAAGTTCTGTTTTAACGTTCTTAAATGTTAAAACACAGAATTTGTGGTGTCGTTGCTTCAACGCCTGCGCCCTCGTAACAGACGCTTTTTTGTTTCCTCTAACCTCCATTACCACAGTATGTGAAAGCAATAGTTTTAGTGGTTTCAAGTAATAAATATTCAAGAGATAATATCGATTTGGCTTCAAAAGGAAAGAAGTTTGCCCTGATTTGGTGACTGCAAACAAAAGAATAATCAAACCACCGTATGATTTGAAAAATAGTTTTAAAATACCTAGATGCAAAAAAATCGAAAGAAGGTATCAGACACGCGAGAAGGAACGTCAGAAGCCCTGCAAAGGAAACAATTTTATTTTGAATTGAAGAATCACGAAATTGAATCATTTCAGATTAAAAATTTTAAAATAGGGCAATGTCAAAACCTTAGAATTTGAATATTTTAAGATTAGATCATTGAAAATTCAGAGGACTCGAAATTGTATTATTTATACTTGAAAGCGTTCAAAATTAAATAATTGAAAATTGCAAACATTTGGATTTGAAAAATGATAAATTCAGAGCGATCAAGATTCGACAATTTAATTTTCAAAACTAAATTGAATCTTTCAAAGTCGAAGCTTAGGAAATTCTAAAATTTTAAATTGTTATTACATAACGAAATTATAATTTGACATTGAATCTAATTAGGCATATTTTTATGAAATCAAAAAATGAATTGAATTGTACTAAACAAACTTTCAAACTAAATAATAATTTTAAACGGAAAACATTGAAAATGAAAAAAAAAATTCTACTCCAGAACCTCGAAACTGAAACGAATGCGAACTTCATTTTAAACTGACAAAATTTATAGATGCTAAAAATTATGATATTAAAACTTTTTTATCATCAAACCTTTTAAAATTTTAATTATTTGAAGTAAATACAAATCACTTAAAAACTAATAATTTTTAAATTGCTAACAAAACTTTTCCAAATTTAAACAATTTAATTTTAGTTGCAAAATTATAACCTATGAAAGGTAGAAATTAAAATTTTTTTTGAATTTTGAATTGAATTTGAATTTGAATTGAATTTGGATTTTGAATTTTCATGTTGAACGCTCAATTTTTAATTTCTACCTTTCATAGGTTATAATTTTGCAACTAAAATTAAATTGTTTAAAACTATTATTAAGTCTTGAAATTTCCCAATAAAATATTTTTCATTTTGAAATTATTTATTAGTTTAAATCATCAACTAAAAATCGGGAAATTTTAAGATATTACATTGAAAACTTATGCTGTACCCAGGAAACAAAAATCCATTCACTTCTATTAAATGGTTTTCGAAGGCTTTTTAATTGCGTATCTGTCACTGGAATTCCAAATTGCCGCCGATTTGTTTTTTAAAGACTTTTAGTCGTTATCATTTTCTTGACTAACTTATATGTCGTGAAACACAACTGAAATACCAAAAGAAATCTAGTAGATCTGCGCATGTTTTCTTTTAATCTCTCGATAATTTATTAATGTAAAAAATCGTGTAAAATATGACAGCTTAACCCCAAAAAGGTCGGTCTCATGCAAAAAGGAGGAAACCGATTCAATATAACCTTGCTTGAAATGGTCATTGCAGTACATGGCAGATTCGAAGCTGCTTGAGAAAATCATCGATTCACATAGTCGCATACGGATTTTGTTTTAACTTTCTGAACCTGCAAATGGCAGATACGCAATTTACAGAGTCGTCTTTTCAATGGATTCTTTTTTCCTTGGTACCATATTACATACTTTGATATTTATTTCTTATTATGTTTTTCTTTATTATAGCATTTTGTTCGTTTTTAAAACAAACTGATACCGGTTTTATAATAGTTTAATAACTTTTTGATATTAATAATGACTAAGTTTAACTTATAAAACTTAATTCTCTTTTATAAGATTCTAATTAAAAAAATTATAAGGAAAAAGGACTAATAACACAGGCCCACAAAAAAAAGTTGTCTGCACGAGACAAGTGATTAGGCTACCCTTATGTATTTTGGGTCGCTGAATCCGAATGTGACCTTAGGATTTGCCCTATACACATCCCAGTTTTCCCCTAGATGAAAAAAGTAGGGAAAAGCCTAGATATTTTCTAGTCACACAGGCAACACAAAAAATTTGTCAACACGAGAGAAGTGACTAGGTTCCTCTTATTGATTTTGAGCTGCTGAATCCAAATCTGGCCTCAGAATTTCTCAATTTACCCCTAGATGAAGAAAATAGGAGAAAACGTAGGGATATTCTGGATATTATTTTGAAAATACCCGTGTATGGAAGAATAAACGTACTGGTGTCATATTCTTTTGTGTTGGGATTCGTAAAGACCAAATTCATCCACAAAAATTCCCTAGTGTGCTTACCGTTTCCTCTAGCTAGAATAAATCTAAGAAAATTGAAGGTCTTGCGCATGTTATACTGAGTTAAAAAGCAAAATATAAGACAAATGCTATTTTCTCTTCAGTTTTGCTCTCTCAATCTAAATTTGATCACTACATTTTTCGAGCTTTTACTATTTTCTCCGTAACTGCAGAAAGTAGGGAAAAGCCTAGGGATTTTCTGTTCAGATAGGGCATAAGAAAATTTGCCTGCAAGATAGAAGTGACTATAGGCTAAAATGATTGGTTTTCGAGCCGCTGAATCCAAATCTAGCCTCAGAATTTCTCATACACGTCTCAATTTTCCCCCAGTTGCAGAAAATAGGCAACAACCTAGGGATATTTTGGACTTTATTTTGATAATACTAGTATACACGAAAATAGACACATGGATATTATATTCTTTAGTGTCGCGATTTACAGAGACTTAATTTATAAACAGAAATTCTTTAGTATGCCTTCTGTTTCCCCCAGCTTGGGTCATTTTACGGAAATTGAAGATCTGTCTCATATATTATATAGATTTGTACGGAGGAAAAATACCATATCCTTTGCAGATTTCTGTGCTAAATCTAAATTTGAACCTCAAATTTTTCGGGATTGTAATATTTTCTCTTTAGATGCGAAATGTAAAGAAAAGCCTAGGGAATTTCTGGTGACACAGGGCCACCAAAAAAAGTTGCATGGGACATGTGACTGATTTTGCACGCAAAACTGTAAAGGATATTAGGTTTCTTCCACGTGTAAATCTATATAGTCTCAGACAGACCTTTAATTTCCCTAGAATTACTCAAGCTAGGGGAAATAGAAGGCACACTAAAGAATTTCTGTGTACAAATTAAGTCTACAAGTCATTGCAGTTAACGATATAATATCGATGTGTCTTTTTTCGCGCATACTGGTATTATCAATATAACGTGCAAATTGTCCCTAGGGTTTTTCTTATTTTCTGTATCTAGAGGGAAACTGATACGTGCAAGATAAATTCGGAAGCCAAAATTGGATTTAGCGTCTCAAAATCCATAAGGGTAGCCTAGTCACTTATCTCGTGCAGATAAATTTTTTGTGTGGCCTGTGTGACTGGAAAATCCCTAGGCTTTTCCCTACTTTTTGCATCTAGGGGAAACCTAGCTGAGACGTGTAGGACAAATTCTAAAGCCATATTTGGATTCAGTGGCTCATAATCCATAAGAGTAGCCTAGTCACTTATCTCGTGCAGACAAATTTCTTGTGTGGCCTGTGTGACTAAAAACTCCATAAGCTTTTCCCTACTTTTTGCATCTAGGGGAAAACTGAGACGTGTAGGAAAAATTCTGACGCCATATTCGGATTCAGCGGCTCAAAATCCATTAGAGTAGCCTAATCACTTGTCTCGTGCAAACAACTTCTTTTTTTGTGGGCCTGTGTAATTCATGGGCAAAACAGTTTTGAACGTGCACGAAAAGAATATTATTTGATGACAGGTTGACAAAAGTTAAACGAAATGAGTACATTGTGTAATGTTGTAAATATTTCATAATATTTTGCATCCTCATTTAACAAAAAATATAAATTTTCATTTGCACCAAATATAAGATTTTTTGACGATAAAAAAATCCAAATTTCGTTATGGTTGAATAATTTTATTTAGTAAGGGAAGGTAGGGGCAAAAATCATATTGGAATATCCTCTACTTTAAAAAGTTAGCCCCGAAAAATATTATCATGAAGAGTATCAAATTAGGGCCTATATTTCGACTCGGGACTATTTGAGCATATCCCGAGTCGAAATATAGCTCCTACTTTGAGACTCTTCACGCTAAAATTTGTAGGTGCTAATGTTGTAAGGTAGAGGCTTAATTTTTGATTCTAATATATCGCTCCATACTCTACCTTCCTATACAGAATACAATTATTTGCCGAAAAATTCACAAAATGGTGCAAGAAGAAGACATACTGACATTTGCGTAATGTTTCAAGTTATTTTGCACACGGAAAAAATAACCATTAATTTTATAGAACTAATCCTATAGTAGAGGATACGCTGGGTGTTTAATAAAAGTTAAAATCGTCTTTGTTTTACATTGCGTTGAACTAGTCCCGAAACTATAGAGAAAAGTTCTATAAAATCATAACCGATATTTCGCCATGAAAAAATTAATCTTCTGTATTATTATATTATTACTATTATACTCTAATATTTTTTCGCATGTTTAAGGACACAATTATTTACTATTACACAAACACTACACTATTTATAATTGCACGCAATGAAAGTTTTTATTTGCCGCGGGGATTTGAACCCTATAAGTTTCGCATTCCTAACGCCTAAAGCCTCTCGGCTAGCCTAGGTTGAAGTATGCAAAAAAAAATCTGAAATATAACCTATAGCTGTGCAAGGCCATCTGCAAATTTTTGTGACCCATTCTGTAACAAATATTGCTACGCTTATAATAATATATGTACTAAGATTTTAGATTTTAGAAATATTACAAATTATTATTATATATTTTATGTACCTAATCCAGATTTAAACTTAATCCAAAAATATTTCAAGATATTTTAAAATATTAAAAAAATTAAATATAAATTTGCAGCAATTTAATATATTTTAAAGGATTTCCACAAATTTTGGAAGATTTCAAAAGATTTAACAGAGTTTAAAGAATTGAAGAACATTATACATATTTTATAATTACCTTAAAATCTTAACTCTCATTTAAATTCTACCAAAATTCCTTGAAAAATTCTTTAAAATTACTTAAAATCCCTTAAATTCATTAAAAATATCTTGAACTCTTTCAAATAATTCGAAAACTTTGGAATTCAATTATAAACCTGAAAAAATTTTTAATCAAATAACTCCCGTTAAATCTCTTGAAACTCCTGAAAATCTCTTTAAATACAGAAAAATATTTTTAAATTACATGAAGATCCTTGAACTCTTTTGAATTTTTGAAAAATTATTAAAAATTTTAAACCATATTAAATCGATTGAAATTCCAGAAAATCCCTCAAAACGACTAAAAATCTCTTGAACTCGTACAAAGTATTTTAAATTCTTTGAAATCCCTTGAAAATTATTTTACTTTTTGAAATTCTTCTAAAACCTTTTAAAATTCTTTAAAATTACTTGAAATCTTTTGAAATTCATTTATAAACTTTAATCTTTTTTAATTCAAAAGAGTTGTTAAATCCCGTTAAATTATTTTGAAATTCATTAAAATCTTTTTGAACACTTGAAAATATTTTGTAATTACACTATACGATAATACATCAACTTTTTTGTAATTTCTTGACATTTTTTAGAATCATTTTAAATAATTTGGAATTTATAAAAACGCGTAGAGCGCAAAGGGAAATTGAGGAATATGTCAGAATATTTGTAAATATTTCGGAATATTTTGAAATATCCAAAATATCTGATATTAGAAAGAATATTCTGAATACCAAGAATATTGAAAGAATACGTGTATGGGAATATTTAGTGAATGTATCAGGAATATTGGGGTGATCGACCCCTCGGCATGTAGGAATAAATTGGTTAAAAAATATGACATTTTGATGAAACAATTTATTATTCTAAGCAAATGTTACATCCAAATGTTTGGTATACGTTTATAACCATCGGTGATCTTATTACGAGTGGTTACAAGTCAATTGTAATCAACGTCGATTTTTTGGGGAATAACGTATGAAAAACAATCATCGCTGACCGAATCCATTTGAAATCAGCAGGGACCTACACTTGAAATCGCAGTATTTCTCGAGAGGAAAATATGTCGTTTTTGAAAGGAAATTATACTTTTTTCATGTTTTTAAAATCTGAAGAAAATTGATTGAATTTGGAAAAGTTTAATTAGCAATCTAAAAATTATTAGTTTTCATGTCATTTGAATTACACAAATAATTAAAATTTTAAAGGCCTTAATTAAAAAAAAAGTTTTAATATCACAATTTTGGAGGAAAATAAATTTGGTGAGTTTAAAATAAAATTCGAATTCTTTATGTTTCAAGGTTCTGGAGTAGATTTTTTTTTCATTTTTAATATTTCCCATTTAAAATTATGATTTAATTTGAAAGTTTGTTTAGTACAATTAAATTCTTTGATTTTATAACAATTCGCCTAATTAGCTTGAAGGTCAAATTATAATTTCCAATGATCTAATCTTAAAATATTCAATTTTTAAGGTTTTGACAATGCCCTATTTTCTATATTTTTCACCTGAAATCATTCAATTTCGTGATTCTTCAATTCAAAAGAAAATTGCTAGGCTCTTAAAAAACAAACATAGCCCGGCCAGTCCCCGACCAGAAACTTTGTTGTACCAGAGCTAACCCGGGCTATTTCCACACGGGAACCTATTTTTCATTCTTAAATCTTTTCATAATTTATAAATTCGAAAAATATTCCAATTTATACTCCTTTATATTTTAATGATTTATTTAAACGTGTTAAAAAATGCATTTAAGAAATCTATTTAAATGTGTGAATTAAAATAATTTTAACTCTTTGAAAAGCGGACTTGAATTGATTAAAATTAAATTTCCAAAACTTATATTCCACATGAAGGAATTAAAACGATTTATTACACATATTTTATAAACTTATTAGAAGGAATTAAAAAATCTCAAAATACAAACACTTTTGGGGAATAGAAGACATCTCTATGAGGTGTATCTGTCGGAAAAATTACAAGGAATTGAATATATTGAAAACACGTTCTCTTTTGGGGAATAGGAACCTATGCGTCGGCCGCTGTAGAAATGGAAATAAATTAGTTTCTGAGATATTCTATTCTTATAATGACATTTTAGGCTGATGGAAAATCGCGCCTTTAAAATAATAGAATAATATTCACTTTTACGCTGAAATCTGAAAATATGAAATTTTCCCTATTCAACGTTTATTACCGGTTTGTCGCGGGACTAAATACACTGCTTCGCATATACGTGCGACTCTGACCTTAAAATGGAAGGGAAGCGTTATTTACTCGAGGAGTTTTTTTTGTAAAAGCTTCGTATCGTATTCGTTTTCTCAAATCTCCACGTTTTTAGAGCTTCTGAAACAGAAAAACAGCCTTTCGCGAATGTGTGTGTGCGCGCGTATATTTTTAGTTTGTAGCACCAAAACTTTCGAAAGAATTTTCATATCACGTATTGTCAAGTCAACAAACGTTGAAATGTCCTGGGACATTCTGGGACATTGAAGTCTAAGTCCCAGGGTCATTATAAAGACAACTTTAGAACGTTCTATGTTCCGCCTAAAGTTGTCCCAAAGATGTCCGCAGGGCTGGTCCTAAAGATGCCCCAAAATGACCTGTAAGAGACATGAATATTTTTTCACGCTACAAAGTGAAAGACCTCCCTGTGGGCACCAGGACATCAAAAGTTCGTCCTAAAAACGTCTTTATACGTCCTACCACATTTTGAGTATAATGTGAGCCATTATTCAATAAATTGTTCTGGGTTCAAAGTACTATGGAAACCGTAAATAGAATCTCCAAATCTGGAAAAAACATGGTTTCGAAAATTTTGAAAATGTGCTCAGTCATTGAGTTTTTACACAAAATGGCAGGTTAACGAACTCGTTCTTTCTTTTTGGGTACTGAAAAAGTGTGCTGATGCGCACAATAATACAGACAGACACCCTCATCAAAATAGTTTTTTCTGACTCTGAGAATCTCAAAACGTGGAAATTTGATGAAAACCGACCATATGTCCGATTTAACGCAAAACCAATACAATAATCTTGTCACCCCCATTTAAAGTTCGCTTAGGCACACCGTGATTCTTTATAACATTCCACGTTTTGAGACTCCCTGAGTCAGAAAAAACTATTATTATGAAGGTGGCTGTACAAAATATTTGAATATCATATATATCAGGATATATGAATATACGTAAGGAAAATTATTGAATTTTGAAAAAAGTGGTCTCAAAAATTTTCAAAATACGCTCACTTTTTGAATTTGTATCCAAAATGGCTGTCTAACGAACTTGGCCTCCATTTTGAGATAGTAAAAGAATTTACCAAAGGAAATCCAAGCAGTCAATTCTTTCGAAAGTTATCATGATAACAAAAAAAAACATCCACGGATAGGCAGACACATTCGTAAAAACCTGTTTTTCGAATTTAGGGGGTCTAAAAAGTGGACATTTGACAAAAACAGTAATGGCGAGAACGCAGCGATAACGACTGTATGGCCTGGCCAGGTTGGGTCGACTCCCATGGGCGCGTGTGATCGCATACACTTTCGTAGTTATCCACCTCCTTGTAGATGGCTCTACTATAGAGGCAGAAGTGGGGGTAATATTTTCTTAAAATATCTTTGCGCCGCCATTCTAGTGTTTGTTGAGGTTATGCTTTCATCAACAAACGTCAAATTTTGCTAAGTTTAAAAAATTTGTGTCTCGTCGTATCAAGTGAAATCAGGAAATTGAAAAATAAACAATGTTAAAGTAAATTGAAATATTTGTGCTGTGCCAAGATGTCACAGATTTGATTTCTCTATTATAATGCGAATAAATAAAATGTTGAAAAAAAGTTACATTTTCTGTGTCATGTATTTCTTCATTTATTAGAAAATTAATGCAGAATTGTACAAATTTAAGCTGAAAAATGATGCAGGAAACAGTACTTATACATTTTTCGTCTTAATTTTGTATAATTTTGAATTAATACGTTTATTTTCTCTGATTTTAATTCATGCAAAACACTCAAATAATATACGTATTTACGTGCACGAACACATAGATACGCTTTAGTTTGCCACCTCCTTGTAGATTGCGCTAGTGTCGCTATAAGTGGTCAAACCAACCCATGAGAGTCGACACAGGCTGGGCCAGGCTTATAGCATTATAATAGAGAAGTGAAATCAGTGACATCCTGGCACAGAAAAAAAATTTCAATTTACTTTAACTTTGTTTACTTTTCAATTTTCTGATTTCACTGATTTGACTTCATACGACCAGACACAACTTTTTTAAACTTAGCAAAATGTGACGTTTGTTGATGAAAACAGAACCTCAACAAACACTAGAATGGCGGCGCGAAAAGATATTTTAAGAAAATATTACCCCCACTTCTGCTGTAACGATCGCATAAATTTGCATTCCATCCGCTAGGAACAGCACCGTCGCTTCCATAGAATGCGCGGTTTCGATTCGAAATTATAAAATATTCGTGCGA
>NC_046661.1:119139151-119159816 GCF_010883055.1 Belonocnema kinseyi
CAACGGAGCCGAACAGGATCTATTTTAATAAATCAACGCGAAATTTTTGAAGTTTTAAATTCGGGATAATTCCGCGCCAAATTCGGCTCCGCGTGTTACACTGCCTTTATAGTAGAGCCATCTACAAGAAGGTGAATAACTACAAAAGTGTGTGCGATCACACGCGCCCATGGGAGTCGACTCAGTCTGGCCTGGGCCTGGCAGCAACGAGGAACGAACGACACTCTGACGAAAAGTCTTTGTGCGACTGGATGAGATGCACAAACTGAAATTCGCTGGCGTGCGCGCGCACTCTGCCGATAGAAATCTCAAAGTATTGTCAGTGGAAAAAACCTGGCCGGTTTGAGACTATTTTAAGGTTCGATTTGAATGATTTAGTCTCTCAGATAGTCTGCGAGATTTGGGTCCTTTTCAAGATGCTTTTAGTGGTCCCCGGTAATAAGCGTAGAATAGAGAAAAATTAATATTTTCAGATTGCAGTGCAAAAGTGAAGAATATTCTATTATTTTAAATGCGCGATTTTTTCCATCTGTCTAAAATTCCACAATAAGAATAAGATACCTGCTAAACTTATTCACTTCTATTTCCATAGCGACCGCCACACAGTTTTCTATTCTCCCAAAGAGAACGTGTTTTCAATATATTTAATTCCTTCTAATTGTACGAGTAACGCACCTCACAGGGATATTTTTTATTCCTCAGAAGTGGTCATATTTTGATTTTATTTAATTCCTTCTAATAAGTTCTCAAAATATGTGTGATAAGTTGTTTTATTCCTTCATGCGGAATATAAATTCTGAAGTTTTAATTCTCACCAATTAAACTCTGCCTCTCTAGAGTTAAAATTTGTTTAATTCACACATTTGCATAGATTTCTTTGTTGCATTGTTTAAGACATTTAAATAAACTATTAAAATATAAATAAATATAAATTGGAATAGTTTTCGAATTTATATGTTATAAAAAGATTTAATAATGAAAAATAGGTTAAATAAATGCTTTCGTTATATTTTACTAAGTCGATTGAGAGGAATAGGATTTGCACTTTTTCTGTTCCCGTTGGGGGATTTTTAGACGGAGGAAAAATCCCATATTTATAGGAATACAAATTCTTAATTTTTCTGAATTTCACGCTTGTTAGTGGATCCTTTTAAGAGTAATGGGACGGTAATATAATATTCCTTTTGTATTCTTCAAGTAATAATTATAACTTATATACTAATATACAATTTTCTCGCTGAATTTAAAAATGTTGTTTTTTTTGGCGTATCTCATTCCATTTACGAGAAACGTATTAATTCCAATCTTAATCATTTAGAAAAAAAGTTAGATATCTGAAATCATCGAAACCCGTAGATTCAAGATTTTTCTGTTTTAGGCTGTTAACTATGACATTAAAAAATCTATTTCTAAGCTTTATCCGAAGGCTTAACAAAAGACCCTAAAGTGTTGGCTACTCTATTGATATAGCCTATCTGCTTGTTATTTATAATCGAATTCTTATTTCAATTTCAGCCTCTCTGCTTGTTATTTATGACCGTATTTTTAGTTCAATTTCGGAAAGGACATTTTAAAGCCTTTAAAACATTTAAACCAGCTACCTGCACCTTTCAATATATCTACCTGAGTGCCTGCGGAGAATTTCTCAGAGCTTCTCAAAGCCTTGAGAATCTTTAGCATATACTCTGAGATTTCTATCGGTAGAGCAGTCCTCAAAAGTGCTTATTCATTAAAGAAATTTGATTCTTTTAATTTAGAAGAATTTTCAAATTCAAATCGTAATGAATCCTGTATATAATATTTTTTTAGGTAATCTTAGTAAGGGACTCATCATTGTCCTAAAAAAGACCACTTTACAGATTTTAGGGTTGTGGTATTTCATATTTCACACGTGACCTAGTGGAACTCCTATGCGCATTGAACTTAAGCTTTGAACGGAAATCACGTAGGATGTCTTCTTGGTGTCTTTATGATGACTTTATGATATCTCCGTGTAATTTGCAAATTTATTATAAAACAGTTTTTCCACTTTTTGTACAGTTTTGGGTTGACTCTAGACGATGTTTTTAGTTTCGTTAACATTTTCACAATAAAATTTAGAGATATATCATAGCCGAAATATTTCTAAGTTGAACTTTAAAAAATAAATCTTAAAAATTAAGCCTCAATCAGTTTTTTGTAATATTTCAGAGCATTTAGGTATTCAAGGCTTGTGAGAGAAAAATATAGAAATACTTTGAATTTCGGTTGATTTCCAATAATGATAATCTTATACAAGACGCTTCAAAGATGTCCTTGGGACATCCTTACGACATTGTCCCCTGGATATCCTTTCAAGACATTCTTAAGACGACGAAATGCCAGGACCATAGGACCTTTTAAAGACATTCTTAAGCCTTTATGATAACATCTTTAAGATATACTTTATGGGACTAGATTAGAACGTCTTTATTACGACCTCATGACGCCTTTCTGTAAAAACCTAATGACGTCCACAAAAAGACGTCCTTAGGATGACTTTAAGCCAATTGTGCCTACTGGGTACCCAATTGTTGGCAGGTTAAGGCAAACTTCAGGCTTTGAGAAAGAAATTAATGTCAAAAATTGTATGTGTGTTAAATGGAATAATAATATGTACAGTGCTAATATAATAGGGTATTAAATTCTAAGCTTTATTTACCTCAATATATATAAGAAACTGAAAAATAATTCAAAATAGCTCATTAGCCTAAAAATTAAATTCTTGGCGGGATTGACGTAATTCTTGGCAGGGATAGCCGCAATTATTGGCACCCTAGTCATATGAAGATGAAATAGTGAGGGAATCAGATTAAACTAAACTTTAATAGTATCACCATGAAGTGAATAGTGAAGAAAAACAATGTTTATCAATTATTTTTCATTTATAAACAAATAGTCTGGCTTAAATTACTTAATTATCATCATCTATCTAGTCCAAATTTAGAGGTTGTGATCCTCGGCTTCTTTTGACTGCTTCAGCAGAATTAGTAGAATCGGTTTTTTTCGAAAATTGGTTTTCTTTTTTGTTAGTGTCTTTAGCTTTTAACTTTCCTTTTCTATAGTAACTCCTTAAGCAGAATCAATAAGATCTTTAATATTTGAAAATTGATTTTTTTAGGTCATAGTCTTTTTAGTTTCTAACTTTTTTCTATTTATATCTTCTTGGGCTTTTACTGAAATTTAATTTCGCCGGTTTCGTTTTTACTTTTCAGCTTCCTGAATCTTAGTTTTATTTTTTTTATTTGATTTTTTCTAATTTCTAATCTCCCCATGTCTGCGATGTTAAAGCATAGATGCCTTCATTTGCCTTCTTTTTCGTTTTTGGGTTAGAGGGAAACGCAAATGATCATGCATATTTCCGTTTTTACACATTTTAAAGCAATTTCTTATACGCGTTAGGTTGAAATCGCTTTTCATCTCAAATCTGCAGAATCGTGTAATGTTTCATCAATTGTATGCTAACCTGAAAACTGATTACAAACCACTTATTTTCTCTCTACACTATTTAAATCAGCCTTATTTTGATAGAACATATTTTCAGAAGTGTTAGAAATTACAACCGAGATTATTTTTCTATATGTAAATCAGGCAGTAATTTTGTTAGACAGACTAGTTGTGAGTGATACAGACTGATTTGTGGTTTAATCTACATCCCTAAATTGCGAATTTACTATTTTTTCTGAATAACATGATCACTAAATATAATTACTTACTTAATTCTTTTAAGTACCGCGTCAGTAATTTATTTGAAAATATTGTTTTGACCTATAATTCGGTCTTTGATTCTGATTTTTACAACATAACAAACGAACATAACCATACTTTTTCCGATTGCCACGAATAGAAATCATTGCACGCACATACAATCCAATTCTTGGCAGGGGGGTGCCAAGAATTGCATACAGTGCTTTAGATTGAAAATTTATTGGCACCTCCTATTATTTATTAAATAAATTCTAGTTGAATCTTAATTATTTTTTTATTAACAATTTAAACATTTCCTCGAAATGTGCTGAAAAGAAAAATAGTCACTTCCGTTAATTATAACGTTGCTAGGCGTAAATTGAAAACTGCAATTATCTAAAGATTTTCTTCAGCTAACCTGAAAAATCTTGGCAGCCAGGGAGCAAGGCTGAATATTCTAATTTCAGAACACGCAAATTATTGTTTAGCATAAGATGTATACATATTACTACGAAAAAATGTCTGCACTATTAAAAAAAAAACAATTTGCTATTTATCTCTATTCTCTTATTATTTCATAATATCAAGAGAAGGTTGCTAACAATGTGTGTGGGGGGGGGCAAGAATTTGTGCTCTTACCCCACGCCTATACTGGTACAGTTGTGAGGACCATCCGGTTATGCTAGTGCAAGAACTATACTTTCTAGTTCCGAGGAAAAAAATATTGTTCTCTCAGCTATATCGTTTTTTCCGTGTAGACGAATGATACTGATTAGCATTGGAATCAGAGGTACATTAAGCTAGCACCTCCACAATTGAATTTTCGAATTTTTCATAGCTCAGAATTTTTGGCTTTTTTTGGGTTTATTTGGGCTTTTTTTTGGGCTGCAATAAAAATTTTTGGGCTCTTTTACTTTTTTCAAAAAATCAATTTTCTTGTGGTTTTATAAAATTTTAGAACTTGAATAGAGTATCTGATTTTTGGGTTCCTTGAAAATACCCACTACGATTTTTGGGCTTTAACCCTTAACGTCAAAAATCAACCCTGCTCTGCCACGTAGATACTACTTTGTCAAAAAATCAATTTTTCTAGAATTTTTCAATGGAAATAGAGTCTTAGATTTTTGGGCTCCTCGAAAATACCCGCTACAATTTTTGGGCTTCAACCCTTAACGTCAAAAATGAACCCCTCTCTGCCACGTAGATACAAATTTCCCAAAAAATAGATTTTTCTAGAATTTTCAAATGGAAATAGGGTCTCTGATATTTGGGCTCCCTAAAAATACCGGCTACGATTTTTTGGCTTCAACCCTTAACGTCAAAAATGAACCCCTCTCTGCCACGTAGATACCAATTTTTCAAAGAATAAATCTTTCTACAATTTTCAAATGGAAATAGAGTCTCTGATTTTTGGGTTCCTCGAAAATACCTGCTACGATTTTTGGGCTTTAACCCTTAACGTCAAAAATCAACCCTGCTCTGCCACGTAGATACTACTTTGTCAAAAAATCAATTTTTCTAGAGTCCTACAAATAATTCACCTCTCTGGAATCAATTCTTTAAAATCCACAAAAATACGTAGGTCACTGAAAGTTTCAGCGGAATGAATAAGAAAACGTAATTTTTTTAACGCAATCTGTATTATGACTTTTCAAAATTGTCTCCACTAACAGATGTAAAGTTGCGCATCCTTTGTCTGACATTTTGGGATTTCATTTTATTAAGAAATAAAAAGATTTGCGCTTCATCGTTCCTATAATCTCACTCCAGAAACTTTAAGAGTTGACCCATTTATTATATCACGTGAAATTTTATGAAATCTGACAATATTTCCTGAATTTCTAGAAAATTTATTAAAATATCAGGAGATTCCGGATTTTTTCCATCGTAAGGGTCGATTACGGTTTTTGCTTTTCGTTGACTTTTGCCGAATTCTGGCATGTATCGTAGCTTGTTTGAAATGAGGTGATTGATAGGAGCGTTGAAAGCGCTTATACCAATGTGATTATTTTTCGTCACAATTCCCACCAAACTTGCAAATACATTAATAAACTTACTTTTTTATTCGCACTTATTCAGAACAAATCTGATTTGCATTGAACATCCTACTGCTATTTATCATAAGGAAATGTATATATTATAAACTGTCAGCATTAAGTACCATAGAGGTCTGGATATAAGCGCTTGTCGATGCCAGGACTATAAGAAAAAAGCCCGGAGAACCTAACACCCTAAGTGAGATTCCTTGCCTAAAAATGTTTATCATTAGGAATGACTACAAAGTTGACCTAAACTACATTTTTTTGATGTGAAAATATACATGGTTATACAGCGAATGGAAAAACTATAATTTTGAACTGAGCATATACCTGCTGCAGTGGATACTTACAACGCAGCGCAATTACTTTTGCTTGGAATTTCCGTCATTTTCCTTCTTCTGACTACCATAAATCGGTTATGGCATCAGAAAATTGCTTGTCTCGTGGAATTTTCGAAGCTGGAACAATCGATTTTTGTTGACTTTCGATCCACCAAATGAGCTCATGTTTTAGTTTCCTTTTAATTGAGTTTTTATCAATATCGCTTCTAGTTCCCTCCAAACTCCCTTCCTACTCTGTTTTATCTTCTACCTCCAACCCCTCTACTCAGACTCGTGTTGTGCTCGATTTTTCGTCATCGAGGCTTTATGGAGTACTAGGAGAAGATAGTAAAGTTATGAAAAGCTCTCTCCAACTTCACGCAGAACTCTATTTTTCGTGACAGAGCATGCAGGGAGGACTTGTCGAGTATTAGAATTTTGCCTCGGATAGACCTCCTCAACAGGAGTTGTAGTCGAGAGTCCTGAATATGGTGGATTTACCTTAAGGACCCTCTAGATAACGACGTGACAATCATTAACTCAACACGGATTGGCCGAGGCGCGATCCGGGATCAATCCACTCAGGCGCTCGTAGTGGGTACGGCATACAGCTGTTGTTAAGCTCTTATAGTAGTGTTCAAATTTCTGAAAGTTCTTTATTTAACGTAATATTTATAATTATTGAGGCTTCCGTTTCTCTGTAGAAATTTTATTCTATCAGTCTTTAAATTGATTGTGTTGCGCTATTATGTTTGGAATGTAATACTGTTAATTTCGGTTAAATTTATTGAGAAAAAATGCTCATAAAAAATCCATATATTTATATATTTACCTTAAAAAATAAACTTAGAAGCTAACGCGATATTTACAACGAGCAATTAAGAGATGTTGAGACATACCTATATGTGAGGTGCGCCGAAGAAAGGAGGCTTACTCTGAAAAGTGAGATTTTTCAGGACGAGCGGTTGAAGTCGACCCGATAGACCGGACTTTTAGGAGAGAGGGAAGATTCACGAAAGCTTCCCTCACAACTTACCACCACATTCTCACGGAAGGAGATACGGCGTGACGCGGCTCACGGACGGGGTATAGATGAGACGCGTTGATGGTATGGTGAGTGGTGGGAGATGTTTCACGGAATCTCGAGCCAAAGCCCCATTACTCGGGTACCTAACAATTTATGCTTCATTTTAAATAGCAGTTCTAACCTAGTTTGGACACGGGCATCCTGGAGTTCATCAAGATGGTCAATATGTTCTTCTTAGAAGTTTTTTGTTAATCTAAAGATTTCCTCACAGTAAAAACTTGGGGGTATATTTTGCTGCAGGGAAAATTATAACGGTGTTCACTGTACCTAGGTAGGGATTCAGATATCTCTCGAACTTGGGGTGCGACATACCGAGCATGTAGGGTACGAAATAGCCACAAGATGGGGTACGAAAGGTCAGATGTTACTGTTTTGAAATTTTGGCAGCTGTTGCCAAGCATGCCATGGTCATAGAAAAGTTCAAGGTTTGCGGATTCCACTTTGTGAAACCAGGCTTTGAGGTATGGGCATGATTGAAATTACCACGGGTGGGATTCCGATGCCCACTAATCTAGTTTATCGAATCTCTCTTTCTACCGCATGAATGTTTAGAATGTTTATTATATTTTTCAAGTCATTATTTATTGCCGAGAAAAGGTTAAATGCTCGAGTTATAAATTTAAGTTTGCGAGAAGTTCAAATCGAGGTTCTGTTACTTTCGTGTAAATAATTACGCAACAAACAGTACGAGAATTGAATAAAAATTTACATAGTGAAAAAAAAATTAATATTTGAATTGTTTATTTGTATAGCCCCTCAATAATTGTAGATTCAGTTCCCGTATTTTTAATTCTAATTTAAATAAGTATTATTTTTAATGAATGAACTTAAACTTATTATTATAAATAATGATAATGTTAAAATGGTATCATAATATTTAACTCTAATAAGAAAGTAATGCTTTGAAAAATATTTCAGAATTTATGGATTAATGTCTAGTAATAGAAAATTTGATCAAATAATTTTTATTTTGATCAAATTGATTTTGTACGTTTTCCAAATGTTTTTTTTTAAATTTAGTTAAATCTGAGGATGCTATTATTACCCGTATGGAGAGAACTTTTTATCTTAAATATCAAACAACTTCTTGTGTGGGGAATTTAGCATCCATATGCTCTACTTTTCTAGTAATCTTAACATGCCTATGCTCCACTATGTATTCTTATTAAGGTACGAATTATTCAAGATAAAAAGTTATATTCTTAGCAAACGCGGATATGTCGAGCATTCGCAGTAGTGATTCTTGTGTATTTTTAAACTGACACATGGCCTTACATAACTTAAAAATACACAGGAATAACTACTGCGAATGTCAGAGATATTCCCGTTCTGCCACCACTGACTGGGGCTGCGGGATAAGATCTCTCTAGCACGGCAACATGATTGGTCTTTTCAATTTCGCTCCATAAATAGCTCTTCACTTGCGCATGAGGGACGCGCCAAACGGGCAGTTGACTGCGTATTGGTCGAGCGAGAAGAGCGAGACACGTCCGTTCCAAATCAAGATAGTATACCAAAATTTACTGCAGCGTTGTGCTTCGGAGAGAGCGATACTTTCGTTCCAACAGCAGATACTGTACAGTAATTGGAATTTGCTATAGGTTCACGCTTTGGTACTTTCGATATGCTTAGTGTTTGTCATGTTTGTTGCCATTTAAATACATCGCGCCTTCTACCGCTGGTTCCAACTTCTGTTCCAACTCCCCCCTCCACATAGCCTTTGGCGCGTCCCTCGCTTGCGCATACATGTGAACTATTTAACCTTCATTTAGAGGGGAGCGGTAAACAGCCAATCGGATCGCTGCGCGAGAGAGATAACTTATCCCGCTAACTCATAGTCTGTCTCTTTTATTTTGTCAATAACTCTGCCATTGCCTGATTCCCTCTAGTTATATATGCGCTAAGATTTCTAATATTAAGTATTTCAAGTTGTTTCGTCAGGTGGCAAGATGTCTGTACAATGAGGGCCAAGCAATAATACAAATTCCATAGGATAAAACTTAATTTAGTTCATAACTTGAGAAAAAAATATTTTTCACAGTTACAAAAAACGTATCAATTTTATTATTCAAGTAAATAGTTATTAAATATTTAAATAGTATAAATATACTTATCGCGAAAAATAATTTTTTTCCAAGTTATTATAAAAATAAAGTTAAGTCCCATGTATTTGGTATTAGTGTTTGCCCCCCAGCGTGCAGGCATCTTGGATATCTCCACCTAATCTGAAATACCTAATGACTCAATTTTACAAAGGGCGAACGACGCACCTGCTAAACTTCAATGACCATGACATACAATTAGCAAAGCTGTCAAAATAATAAACAATGCATTTATACATGGCTATTTCAAATCTTGAAAAGTACTTAAGAAGTTACGAACGCGTAGATAATGCGTCGATAATGACGTTTTTAATTTCGTACCCCAAGAAGCAGACACGTCGTGTCCAAAGTAGTAGGTACTTCGTAACCCAAGTGATTTTGAATCTGTACCCTACATTACAATGCAGTATCTATACCGCAAGGGTGATTTCTGTTGCAGGTATATGGTACCCTAATATTGGTGCTTCATTAACACTTTCTTTTTACTGTGATTGAGCTTTTCGTGTATAGAGGAATTTTTATATCTAAGATTAGCCCTTGCAATCATACGCAGGCATTTATTCTGCACTCTTTGAAGCTTCGGTATATTATTAGTACATGTGCTACTGCAAGTCCACCTTTTACAAAAATTATAATAGTCGCGCCAAGAACGTTTCAATTAAGAGAATAACGTCTGGAGATCCTTCGCATCAAAGGGCGAATTTGCGACTGACTTCGGTTTCACATAACGTGCAGAGACAGAAGGAATTTACTGATTCACACAGATAAGCGCTGAAATCTAAATTTAACTTATTGATTAATTCTACAAGTAAACACACGTGCTTAATTTTCGTACACTGTCATTTTAAGTAATATTAAATTTACTCGAAATTAAGAAACTAAATTAAGCGTTAACATACCGCCCGTCTCGTATCGACTGTCGGAGAAACGAAAAGAGATTATACATGTAAAGATTATATTTAACATACCTATATTTTATTTATTTATTTATTTAACATACTTATACCGCCCGCCATGACATAATGGCGGTCAAACATATCTTACGAAGGTGTTACGCCCCTAATAGGCAATCGACATAATTGCATGATAGGTCTCTTGATGGAAGTATTTGCAGTTTTTACTGTTACAACCTGTGCATGTCCATCGGTACCCGGAAGAGTGGCAATGATTCTTCCTAACTTCCATTTAGAAGGTGGAAGGTGCTTCTCTCTGACTAAAACCAGTTCATTAACTTCAAAATTAGGATTACTAGTTTGCCATTTATTTCTTTGTTGTAAAGTCTGCAAATAATCCTAAGACCATATGCGCCAAAAATGCTCTAATATTCATCGTGGCTCTTGCTATCGTAAACTACGATTTTCACTTAAATCTAATATAGATCGTTCAGGAATTGTGAATGAAGGTCTTCTAATTAAAAAATGACCTGGTGTTAGCGGAGCAAAGTCATTAACATCATCATGTAACGGACCTATGGGTCGAGTATTGAGACAGGCTTCAATTTGACATAGAAGAGTTGTAAATTCATCTATTGAAAATGTATAATTCCCTATCTCACGTTTAAGATGATGTTTAACACTCTTGACTCTTGCTTCCCATAATCCTCGAAGGTGGGGAGCGGTTACTGGTATAAAATACCATGCAGTACCATCTGTGGCCATTTGAGCCTTTAAATTGGAATCGCGAGTGACTGAGTTGAAAGCGTGTCTCAATTCCTTATCAGCGCTTCAAAGTTAGTCCCATTATCGCTAGAAAGATGGCTAGGTATTCCACGACGGGTCGTTAAACGTTTAAAAGCTGATAAAAAACCCGCTGTAGAAAAATCATTGGCCAATTCTAAATGCACGGCCTTAGTAGCTAGACAAACGAATGATGCTATATATGCTTTTCTAGCATGTTGACCGCGACCAGTAACAGGCAATACAGAAAAGGGCCTGCATAATCTAACCCACTGTGTTGAAATGGGTCAGATCTGGTAATTCGGGCTTTAGGTAAGTTTCCGATAGTCTGAGCAGGAAGAGCGGCGCACAGTGGTCTGGAATAGGAATTTACTGTTCATAATCGCCCATTGACCATTTTAGCATTGTGAATTTTTATCTCAAGAAAAAATACAGATAGAAACTCACTATCAGCCAGAATTATTGCACATGTATTTATAGAACATAATTAATTTTAATAATATTTAACCTAATCATTGTAAACAATTTCTATAAATAAATTCTTTATAAACGAGTGTTTCTCATAGCTGAATTGATTTTTCTAAACATAAGTGATTCACAATTGTCTTTAAAACCATTTATATACTTTAGGCTTTATCAAACATACACAATATAGATTGTTTATAACAATTTAGTTTAACAAGTCTCCTGATCGGCCGTTTCCTGGTAGAAAAAAATGTTTTTTTCTTTAATAATTATCAGAGTGACATTTATTGCGGTGACTAACCAACGAAATTAAATAAAGAATAATTTATATGATTGATATAAACAATTTTTTTAACAAAACTATGATTTATTTTTTTTAAATGCAAAAAGGATGGTTTTCAACAGAAATTATCCGACAATAAACTAACAGTGATTCCAAAATTGGATACTTGCGTTTTTGGAAGTCACCTATCTTTCATTTGTTTTATGCAACTTCCTGAAAAATAAATGAGGAACAAGTGAAAATAAGGTGCAATAACGCTGTACTTGCGTATTCAGAAGTTGATTCAATAACACAAATAAGATTATCACAAAAATTATTGAAGAAAAAATAACAATCACGAAAATTACACAGCCACACAAAAAAAGTGTGCGGATCTGGTAACGAGACACACGTATTCCCATGGATTTTGAGGCGCTGAATTCAAATTCGGTATCAAAAATCACCCATCACGTCATGGTTGAGCTATAACCTCAAAAAATGACGAGAAATCATGCACTGGGGCAAATAAATGTCAAAATAATGCCAGCGATGCAAATTATCACTTCAAAAACATGTCGACAACTGTGAAGAATCAACCCTAGCCTGATATCAACTTATTTAACATAACTTTACCCAACAGAATCTGACCCCACCTAACCTGAATTAACAGAAATTTATTGAACTATACGTAAAGCTCTGGAAGAAAATTTTCCCAGTAGCAAATATGTGCTACATCGAATGGGTCAACTCGAGCCTAACCTAGAAATAAATCTAATCTAGCCTAACCTAACCTAACCTCACGAAACACAATTAAACTGATTGTGTTGTCCCGTTGTGTTTGCGGTACCGTTTGAATCAGCTTGGGCTTAACCTGCAAAGAGGTAAAACCTATCCTAACCTAAAAAAACCTGACCTACCTAACCTAACTTAACTTCACGTAACGCAATTAAACTCATTGTGTTGTCCCGTTGTGTTTGCTGTACCGTTTCATTCAGCTTCGGCTTAACTTACATAGAGGTTTAAAATATTCTAATCTAACAAAGCCTGACCTAACCTAACCTAGCTGAATGAAATTCAACCACACGTGTAGCTATGTAAGCGTACGGTTCTCAGTCTTAAATGTGTGCTATATTTAATAGGTTAACTCGATCTTAACCTACAAATGAATCTAACTTAACAGAACCTTATGAAATTTTGCTTAATGCAACACAACTTAACTTAAGTGTTCCCGTTGTAACACAATAAAATTCATTTCATTGTGCTACAGGTGGTTAAAAATTTAGACGCACATTACTCATTTAAAGAAACTTAGAACTACAAGTAGAATTGACCCCATTTCAATTAACCTGACAATGTTTGTATCAATTAAAATATAGAACTGTAAGTTAAACATGCAAATGAATAAGGGTTTTATTCCAAATTTTTGTCTCTCTGCTTTTCTTAGACTTAAGGGATATATTTATACTATCTTTCGTGTTTACATTTTATCATGTTTTTTATCGTAATTAAATTGATTTATAGACCTACTTCAGTCTATTTTGTGCCTGCTATAACGTGTCCTTTTTTCTTCCAAGGAACGATGCAAAGGATTGCGCTTACGTTTAAGAACTACATTCGTTTAACTTTTCAACATCCAGCAAAAATCAGCCATCATGACATCATCAGCAAGAACAGGGTTGCCAGCATAATCGGTTAGGTTATGTCAGGTTTAGTTAGGTTAGGATAGGTCAAACCTCTATATAGGTTACGCCGAAGCTGAATGAAACGGTACCGCAAACGCAAAGGGACAACACAATCAGTTTAATTGTGTTTCGTGAGGTTAGGTTAGGTTAGGCTAGGTTAGATTTATTTCAAGGTTAGGCTCGAGTTGACCCATTCGATGTAGCACACATTTGCTACTGGGAAAATATGCTTCCAGAACTTTACGTGTAGTTCAATAAATTTATGTTAATTCAGGTTAGGTGAGGTCAGGTTCTGTTAGGTAAAGTTATGTTTAATAAGTTGATATCAGACAAGGGTTGATCCTGCACAGTTGTCGATATGTTTTTGAAGTGAAAATTTGCATCACTGGCATTATTTTTAAATTTATTTGCCTCAGTGCATGATTTTTCGTTATTTTTTGAGATTACGGCTCAACCGTAACGTGATGGGTGATTTTTGATACCGAATTTGAATTCAGCGCCCCAAAATCCATAGGAATACGTGTCTTGTTACCAGATCTGCACATTTTTTTGTTGTGTGGCTGCGTTATTATTTAATGTCCCATATCCAATTTTGGAATAACTGTTAGTTTATTGTCGGATAATTTCAGTGGAAAACCGTCCTTTTTGCATGTAAAAAAAATAAATCATAGTGTTGTTAAAAAAATTGTTTATAACAACCATATAAATTATTCTTTATTTAATTTCGTTGGTTAGTCACTGCAATACATGTCACTCTAATAATGATTATATAATTATAACTAAATTGTTATAAACAATCTATATTGTTTATGTTTGATAAAGCTTAAAGTATATAAATGGCTTTAAAGACAATTCTGAATCACTTTTGTTCAGAAAAATCAATTCAGCTATGAGAAAAGAAACTCGTTTCTAAAGAATTTGTTTATAATAATTAAGTTAAATATTATTAAAATTAATTATGTTCTATGAATGCATGTGCATTAATTCCGGCTGATGGTGAGATTTTACCTGTATTTTTTCTTGCGATAAAAATTCAAAAAGTTAAGATGGTCAATTTTGTCACTATATTTGTTTATATATGTTGCTCTGTGAAAAAAATTTAAAAAATAGCAAACCACAATTCTCTTAAAATTTAATTGCTGAGCATTTCTAAAAAAAACTTTTAAATCACTTAAGAAGTACGACCTGTGGGTGATTATGAACAGTAAATTCTTATTCCAGACCACTGTGCGGCGTTTGCTCTTACGCAAGTTACGCACCTAAGAATATGGGCTCGAACCGAATTTCGAGCTCCTTGTATCCAATAATTTTGCTTAAGAACTCTAAGGGTCAACTGAGGACCTTCATGTAAGGTTTGTTGATGAGCTTGGGCAATAATTAAATCACTGATGCGATGTTTAGGTAAGATAATTGGGTGTTTCTCATTGTAACTCAACGGTGACTTTTGTAAACGAGCTCCAACTCTGAGTAAACCATCTTCATCTAGAAAGGGATTGAACTTTTTTAGTTTACTGCCGTATGGCAATTTTTCTGTCTTTCGAAAGAAGACTAAATCTTTAGTAAAGCTTATACGCTGGAGATATCGCGCCCAAGCGCCAACTAGCAGATTGTAATTTTAACCAATGAGGACCTTGCCACCAAAGGTTTTGAGATAATAACTCAGACGTCGAAATACCGAGTGAAGCGGAATCAGCAGGGTTATGTTCAGAAGGGACTTGTCTCCACTTAGCTTGTGGCATTTTTGTTTGGATTTCAGATACCCTATTACCTATAAAAACTTCATAGCGAGAAGGATGTTGAGATATCCAACCCAAGACAACGGTTGAGTCTGACCAACAATAAATCGGAACGCCAGTCAATTGCATGGCTTCTTGCACATAGCTCATTGTTTTAACCAATAAGACCGCTGCATCAAGTTCCAATTTAGGAATGCTTAAGGTCTTAATGGAAGCTACCTTTGACCTAGCACATAATAATGTAACATGGGCGTTACCTAATTCATTCGAAACGCGTAAATAAACTACAGCTCCATATGCTTTACTTGAAGCGTCAGCGAAGCCGTGTAGTTCTATGGATAAATTCGAATTAGACTTTTCTAATCAACGTGGGATACTAAGTTGATTTAGTAAAGGCAATTCTTCACAATATTTGAGCCAGTGACTCAAAAGGTCGGGGGGCATCTTCGAATCCCAATCGATTTTCCGGAGCCATAATTACTGCATTAATATTATGGCCGTTATTATGATAGGAGTAGCCCAACCTAAAGGGTCGAAAAATCTAGCTATAATTGATAAAACTATATGCTTAGTAGGAATAATTTGCTCAGGAAGTTGAATCTTGAATTTAAAGCAGTCTGATGTGGGATGCCAGACAATGCCCAAGATTTTGAAACTTTTATGCTCATCATTATTTGATTGATCAAATGCTAATTCATGTTTCCCTGATGGAATATCTTCCCGCAACTCGCTATAATTACTAGCCCATTTACGAAGGTGGAAACCACCTGATTCTAATAAATCTGATAATTGTTGATAGATTTTACGAGCAGATTCAACATCATCTGCTCCAAACAGAGCATCATCCACGTAAAGATCACTATCCAAAATATGGGCTGCTAGTGGAAAACGAATACCTTCATTATGAGAAAGTTGCTTAAGAACGCGAACAGCAAGATAAGGAGCACAAGCTGTTCCATATGTGACAGTTTTTAATCGATAAGTCTTTATTTGTGTTTCCAAATTAGGACGCCACAAAATGCGTTGAAAATGAGTGTTAATTGGATTGACTAAAATCTGACAGTACATTTTTTCAATGTCCGCAGTATAAACTAATCGATGTCTGCGCCATCGCATAATAATGGATGGCAAATCATTTTGTAATTTAGGACCTATCATGAAATGATCATTTAACGAGGTACCATTAGAGGTAACGCTTGGTGTATTAAAAACTACGCATGTGCGACTGGTAGTACTGTCTTCTTTTACAACAGTGTGATGGGGAATATAGACCGGTGGATAATGTGATACATCATGAGGATGCACTAACACCATGTGTTTTAACTGCTCATATTCAATTAAAAACTCATTATAAGCCTTACTTATAATTGGATCAGTCGTTAAACGACGTTCTAATTTATCATAGAGAAATGATACTCTAGAGAATGAAGCTCCTATATCTAAAGGTGGCCCGTCTTTAAAGGGTAATCGCACGATATATTGACCGGACTCTGACCTTGAGTGAGTGGAGATAACATGTGCCTCGCATTTCTATTCTTCAGGAGTTAAATGAGTCTTATTCGGTACTTCTTCGACTTCCCAAAAAGGCTGCAAAAGCGTATCTACATTTGAACTTATTTTACAGTGGTGAACTGCCACAGAGGAAACGCCATTATTGTTTGGGGTGGAAATGCGCCCCAGAATTATCCAACCAAGAATCGTGTTTTAAGCTGTAGGTGTTCCTGGGAGGCCTTTTCTCAAACCTTCCAAAATAATATCAGCATAATAATCAGCGCCAATTACCAGATCAATTGGCACTGCATCATTAAACAGATCCTCGTCTGGAAGAGTTAAATCTTTCAAGTGTTCATAAAGACTCCAATTATTAGTGTTACTTGGTTTATAAGCCGATAATTTTTTTAATATATACGCGGTAATAGGAACACCTGGCCCCTTTGTATAAGCTGATTCTATCGTTAAAGAAACTGTGCTTTTAGTTTTGATTACTACAATTTCTCCCATTTCCTCAACTTCAACATCTACCTTTTTATGGGAAAATCTTAAAAGCTGAACGAGAGATTCTTTAATAAATGTAGCTTGTGAAACGGTATCTATCAAAGCACGAACTTTATGAGAACGTCCATCACATGTCTAATAATACTTGTGCTGTGGCTAACATAGCCTTAGATTTGGTATTTTCAACCTTCGACGTGTTAGCGTTATTTACAGATAACTTACTGGTAGACGGAGTTGAAATGTCTTCCGTAGACATTACATTATTATTTACATTGTTCGAATGATATCCTTGCGAAAGGTGAAGCAAAGTGTGATGTGAACGTTTACATTTAGAATAACGATATTTACTGGGGCAATTTCGAGGGCGATGGCCAGGTTGCAGACAATTAAAACAATAAATTAAATCCTTAACTTTGGATAGTCTTTCTTCTGCCGAGCACTCTCGAAACTGACTGCATTGGTACAATTTATGGTTTTCTTGACATAAAGAACATTTGCTTGTTGACTCAATTGAAACGTGGGATTTTATATTGAAATCACGAGAAGTTTTCGATTTACGATGAGAAATAGCACTATTAGTCGAGCTCGATTAAGTATTGGAAGCTTCTAAAACGCGAATTCGAGCTGTCATAAATGTTATTAATTCTTTGACTGAAGGCCATTCAGATGATGCACCTAGCGTCTCATGCCATTCTTCGCGTGTTCGTGTACTAAATTTTTGTACAGTATTAAATATTGATAAATCATCCCAAGAATCAACTGGTCGACCCAAATTACGTAATGCTGTCACACATAAATTCATAGTATCACGTAAATGTTTAAGTTCAGTATACGATCCCTAAAATTTTCCCGATCAACCAAATCGCCTGTGAATTTAGATATTTCTATTTTTGAAAGAGGATCCAAAGTGTACATTGTGTTACTTACATTAGATGAATTTTGCTGAGAATTTAGATCTTCGTTAGCTGATGTCACCAATACTTTATTTGACCCAGTTAGTTCTCCATAAGAGTCATTCATGTAGTTTAGAGCCTCGTAATATTGATCTTCCGATTGGGCAAAAACATCCTTTTGGAAGTAAGTCTCCGTTTTCTTTTTGTCAGGTGTAGCAATCTTGTTGATTTGTTCATGAGTTTTTGTAATCGTAGACTAGATCTTCTTTAATTCATCAAGACGACCTTCAACTTTAGCTTGAGAAACATTCACTTTAGCTAATTTTTTAAACTTTACTAAAGAACGCTTAAGTGCGTCCATGTTCACATCATGTTCTTCAAGTAGGGAATCAAGAGTTTCCATAATGAATGGCTAATGCCTAAACCACAAAATAACTGACGTGATAATAAGGGTTTACAATAGTTCAAAGTTCAACACTTTCAAGGGTAATCACCACTGTTTCAATAATATGAAATGTGGAACTAAGTTATCCATCCAAGCACTGCACTATTATTGTCACTTAGGAGCACCTTTTAATCCTGTTCAAATAATAGAGACTTCTATAATCCGGTTCGAAGGACCAAAAATGTTAAGAATCTACCCGAATTTTATTTTTAATGGTTTAAAAATTAGTCTCTCTTCAAAGGGAGAGTAATGGGTAAGATTCCTAATAAAGTTTATGCTGAAAATAGAGTCACTAAACAGGCTGGAAGGTGCATTATTAAAATAAAAAGAAAGAGCAGCACTTCAATAAAAAAACTGTGTTTTTTTGATAACATAAAACATCTTTTACAAAAATTATAATAGTCGCGCCAAGAAACTCGAAATTAAGAAACTAAATTAAGCGTTAACAGTATGATATATTCGGTTTTCTATGCATTGACTTTTAATTTCCAAATTTCAAGGAAATCTAGAATTCGGTTTGAATATTTTTGCAATTTAATGACAGCCAATCTATTGCTCCAGAATGTAGCGTAGATGGCCGTGTCATGCGTAAACAAAGCCAATTTAATTATCTGCATTTTAGGGATATCATTGATGTAATATAGAAATAGTATGGGGCCAATAATAGAGCCTTGGGGAACCCCAGCAACAATGCGAAATTCTGCAGACATACTTCCATTGACAGTTACAGAATACACAGGAGTTCCATTCTATCAAGTTTATAGATAAGGTATTTGTACTACACAGTGTAAAATGCCTTTTCGAGGTTAATTTCGAGATTAAATTTCATAGTAATATAATTAGTTACTCTAAGCAATTGTTGTTGTGTACTGCGCCGAGATCTAAATCCAAATTATTTAAGGATAATAATTTTATTTTTTGACTCAAAAATGTTGATTCTGTTATAGATTACAATTTCAAACATTTTTCCCAGTGTTGATAAAAGACTTATGGGCCTATAATTTTGCGGGAATAATTCATCTCTACATGCCTTGTGGATTGGAAGTATGATTGCTATGTTCCAATTCTTAGGAAAATATGAAATAATAAGGAAAATGTTAAAAATATACACAAGTTCCACAAACTCTTTGGTAGTCAAATTTTTGAAAACTATATTCTGTATCCCATCATGCCCGGGGGCTTTTTTTGACTTTGTTTTACGGACACTCTTTTTTATTTTTTTAGGAGTGACTAAATTGACTTTGCTCACATCAATTTTTATATAATTTTCAAAGGTTCCAGCCATTTCCTTAGCTTTGTCTTTGTTTTCGAAAATTAAGCCACTTTTCCCATGTAGTGTAGGCACTATATTCTCGTTTCTATTTTTTGTAAAAGCCCTGGCCATACGCCACAACGAATGATCTTTAATTTGCAAACCTAATAATTTATTATCCCAGTTGATATTATTATATTCTATAACTTTTTTTCAATAACTACATCAAGTTTATTTCTAATTTTTCTTACTTCATCAGAATATGATCTTTGGTAGGTTTTTCTTAGTTTACTCCCGACTTTGATTAGCTCTAATATGCTTTTAGTTCATGTTTTAATATTTGTGCTAGTTCCACGAAGTGGAATAGCTTTATTCTTATCATTATTAACGACATTGAGAAAACTATCAACACAGTCATCAACATTCGCATATGTTTTTAACGCAGAGTTTAAAAAATACGAATACGCAAAACATAATATGAATTTAAAATACCAGAGCCTTGGTAACTCGGGGTTCTTCATGTTCGAAGCGCTAGCCTATATCGGAAACAAAACTCAACAAGAACTCAAAACCTTCGAACATGAGGTAAACGAGGAAGCTATCCTACTCTCTGGAGCAAGAGTGTCCGCATTGGAAAATCATACGACAACAAGTCTAGGACAATAAGACCTTTTTCCCATCCTCTTCGCGGGAGTCTTGAAGTAGGCTGGGCTCTCGGCCCAGTGCTTTAAGCGACAAGGCACTGTTAGTGGATGTGACGACTTCCTCCCACAAAAGAATTACTGGTGCAGACCCAAATATAGCTCCTGGCTACATAGTTCGTTCCCAAACCCTAGAAAAAATGATCCGGAGTCATCCCTGGCTTTCTAGGCATCCTAGGTTTCCATCCAGATTCCGAGACTATTGGAGACAGCAAACGGAAAGGCGGAAACCAGATTTAAATTCAAATCTCGATTATAAATTTGGAGTAACAGGAGCGAGTAAATCCCTGTTCTCTGACGGCCAT
>NC_046661.1:119159916-119172634 GCF_010883055.1 Belonocnema kinseyi
CGGAAGTTCCTCAAAATAAGCACTTACAGAGGCAATGACGTCTTCGTTGTCTGGAAATCTCTGTCCACCAAGCCATTTTTTCAAGTTTGGAAATAAGAAAAATTCACTGGGGGCTAAATCTGGTGAATATGGTGGGTGTTCGACCAATTCGAATTTTAGTTCTTCAATTTTAGCTTGAAACGAAGCATGTGTGAACTCAGGCGTTGTCGTGATAAAAGAGAATTTTTTGTCTCGCCAAATGTGGTTGTTTTTTTTTAATTTCTTCTTTCAGCTGCTCTAATAATGATGCATAATATTCACCAGTAATTTTTTTACCCTTTTCCAAGTAGTCAATAAGTATAATTCCACGTGCATCCCAAAAAACTGTAGCCATAGCCTTACCAGCTGACTTTACGGTCTTTGCCTTCTTTGGAGCTGGTTCGCCTGTGGAAATCCACTGTTTGGATTGTTCCTTTGTCTCAGGAGTGTAATGGTGTATCCATGTTTCATCCACAGTCACAAATCGACTTGTGTCAACTAGTGTTACTTCTGCACCATATTCTCTGAGAATTATCTAGTTACTCACTTTGTCCATCAGATTTTTCTCGCATATTATTTGCAGGAATTTTATGTCAATCGCGTTAATTTTACTTTTATACTGTTCTTGATAGGTCCGTGTCTCGCTACCGTATAGCACAGTCGGTACCAATATAGAATTATGTATTGCCATTTTAGTTTTATTGGTAAATTTTTACGTCTGATACTGGACCCTGCTCCACCGATAACCCTCTTTCCCTCTTCTATGAGCCTACCTAACTCCTCATCTCGATGGGCCCTAAAAGGAAGTACGCACCTTACAGTGACGAATAGAATCTACGTAACTCGCTCTGACAAATAGAATCTACGCAACCTGTAAGGAGTAATGGAAAATACGCAACTCGCGGTAGCAGATAGGAACCACGCAAATAAAGAAGTGCAAGTTTCGAGGAGACCGTGTTGAAAGTTTAATTAGTATTCACAATTCAACTGGCATAACTTTAGAGATAATAAAGTGTTTCTAGTGATTTTATAATTATTGCGAAATAAAGTATGACCTAACGTTTATGTTTAAGACAGTTAGTGAAGTTTTTTATGTATTTGCAATAGTGTGATTTTTTATCAAAACTCAAACTTTTTGGATGTTTTAAGTTTTGTTATTTTAACGTTAACTTACTGTAAATGATTATGAGCAATACATTTTTTGCGGAAATTATAAAATCGAATTTATGGAAAACAATATTATGTCACAAATATTTCAGTTTTTAATCTATGACTGAAAAGAATATTCCGTACATAATAACTCTAACGTTTCAGTTTAGTCATAATGTTTTTTTTACTGTAATATTGTATTACTGTTTTATGTTCTTGCTAGTATTTCGAGTCTTTATGCATTAGTGTGTGAAATTTTTATTAAAAAATTAATATTTACTACGGCAGAATTATGTGGATATTATATTGGCAGCACATTTCTTTTATTATGCATGGAAATTCTTTTTCTTCGACTATAGTAAATGTTTGAAAAATTAAGTACAATCAAAGTTCAAATGAATATTTGAAATATGCATAATAAAATTCTTCTAATAGCAGTGCCGAAACTGTCAGCTTTTCCGTCCCTTCCAGGACTTCCATATTATGTGAGCTTCATCTTTGATAACACACTATTTATGAATCCTAAACTTATTCTGCATAGTATTTTGTCATAATATAATCAAATATAATGTAGATTACTTCGTTTGAGGTTGCATTTATTATGATCAATGCAAATCAATGACAGCAAAACTGGCGTCACGGTGAAGGTCAGAACTATTTTATCCGAGTTACGTTCTTTTATTACGGAATGCACGTGCAAAAAGGATTTGCGTGAATATCTTATTTCTTAATTAATACGCTTTAAATCAGTCAGTAGAAAAATAGAAGCGTTTTCATTACGTTTTTCGACACGGTTTAACGGTTTCGGACGATAACTAAAAATCCGAAAAAATTAAGTTACATACTTTCTATCCGCTAACACGAGTTACGTATTTTCTATTCACCCTTATCAGTTGCGTAGATTCTATTTGCCAGCGCGAGTTACGTAGATTCTATTCGTCACCGTGAGTTGCGTACTTTCTTTTAGGACCCATCGATCTGTCTTTCCGTCCCTAGTGAATAAGCTACCAAGGTCTGCGAACTTATCAACTTGTTGAATTCTCTCATCATGCAACACAATGTTGCATATCGTTTTCTCACTCTTTGCTTTGAACAATATTGTTTTTTTTATTTTTGTTAATTTGGAGGCTTGTATTCATGCTTGTATTCAGTTCGTTCGACATTCATTGCAAGTCTTCGATTGACTCTGCCATAACAGCCTGAAGCAGTTCAGAATATTTGTTAAAATAAGAATAAAATTATACATTCAGAATTGGAGACCAATATTTATATTACGCTACTGCATGACCTCTCGTGAATTCATAACCGAAAGATTTATATGTATCTTAAAAATGTAGCTATTACATGAAACGAGATCTAATTGAAAGAAAATCGGCAACTGCGTGCGCATTCATGAATGAAATAGAGAGGGGATAAACGGGTCTGATGAATAGAGAGACCTACACGATACGAGGACTGATCGGAGAAGTGCTCTCTTCGTTCAGCACCGCTATGAGCATCTGCTTTTTCGAGGAAGCGAAAACGAGCCCGGTGCTCGTGCGAGAGAATTTAATAGCACTCCGTAGGTTTGAAATGAGTGGCTGACAATAAAAAGTGGAAATACCTCTTTGCTCAGTAAGAAGCAGCTATAGAAAAGTGCCTAAAAAAATGGATATAATTTCACGGCTGTAAAAAGTAGCAATAGAATATTAGCTGTAAAAAGTAGACAACGGTGCTTGGGCTGTAAGAAAGGGGAACAGAAAAACTTGGCAGTAAGAAGTAGACAAACATCGCGTGTCGGTGAATCGGCTCTGTTACATGCTGCAAAGACAAGTCTCGTTCAAAACCGAAAATGCACGAGGACGAACCCGACATCACCCGAATGGACGATTCACTTTCTGTGGCTAACTAGCTATTAGGAGTTTTTCGGTAAACTGAATTTACACTGAATTTTGCAGGGCGTCCAGACCGTCAAGAGAATAAAAGAAAGTTCATGGCATCGTTTCAAAAGATTGATTTGCGAAGAATTTTAAGAAAAAATTGAAAAGAGATCACAAAAAATTTTTATTTAGAAGATTTTTAGAAATAAAAAATTTTTTTAATGCAAAAAATATACTTTAGGAACTGCAAACGAATCTCGAAAGGTTTCAAGAGCATGATCAAATTTGTTTAAATGTTTGCGAAAATTTAGAAGATTATAAGGGAATTTTTTAACATTCTGAATGGTATTTCCGAATTTTGAAACAAATTTGAGTCAGTTAAAAATATTTTTAGGAATTTAAGACGAGTCAAACAGATAAGAAATATTCAGAAATTTGAAAACATTTCAGAAAATTTACTAAATATTTCTTCATTTCTCACAAATTTCGTAAACATTCTTAAGCATCTTTGAAAATAACTAGACTTCAACATCATGTTTTGTAATATTCTGTAAATTAAACAATTTCTTTAAAATATCCTAGAATCTTTTGACATATCTGATATATTCAAGAATCTTTTTTCAATTTCCTGGAAAATCTTATAATAATTATATTGATATGAATTTAAAAAACAAACTGATAATACTTATTTTTTTGTTTTTCATTCTCAGAATTTGATTTCAACTCGAAATAAAGTGTTTAAAGACTTTCAACAAATAAATATTTATTCGAAATTTCCATGTTATATCATTATTAATATCATAATTTATTTTTTATGGCAGTGAAAAAAGTTTTTAATTTGGGAATTGCAAGTAGTACTTAGGTTAAGTTACTTCAACATTTGTATGACTACAAAAATAATAAAAAAGCCTTTATTGTTAAAAAAGTTGTTTGATTTATTTAAAGATAACAGTTCATCTTAAAACCCCTTTCTTATTTGGGAAACGTCTGTTATGTTTTCAAACATAATATAAAAAATTTGACGTAACGGCGATGAGGGGAGGGCCAAAAAGAAATGTTACAGTTTGTCACATTGTGTAGGGAGGGGGGGGGGGCATTTTAGTACCTAATGAACATATTTTTATAATATTTTTTGCTTGATTCTGCCGTAGGGTCAAACATGGTACAAAAAGCCGATGTGAAATTTCGAATAAAAACGGTTGCATTCTGTATACATTAATTTAAAAAATGAAGAATATTAATCCTTTTATCAATTTTTCAATATATTATTTGAATATGATACACATTGACTTTTATTTTTAAAACTCTTGAAAGTTGTTGGTATTTTTTGTAATTGTACGATATTTTTTACAGTATTTGACCTTAGAAATAGATTTCACAAATAAAATTATAAAAATATCTTCATTAGTTAGTAAAAGGCTATGAAAACTTACCGTTAAAATGATACCAAAATTTTTTTTAAATGTTAACATACGGTTTTTCCGGCTTTAACCTTTTGGACCTGTTGGAGAAATAGATTTTTTTTATCGCTTTCCAGTATATGATTTTTCCCTCAACATGAAGCAGATTAAAGACACTTAAAAAATAAAGATAACAAGTGTAAAAAATTCATTTTAGTTGTTTGTTCAAAAAGCCGACACATTTTTTATTAAAATCCTTTCAATATGCACGTGCATAAAAGGCAGAGTGACTATTGCCACTTGCTATTTAAAAAATGCATACTCTTCAAATCATTAATTCAATTGAGTTAAAATTTGAACAAAAACTTATTTTAACCTTAATCTGCAACTTTCTCACTGGAGGTTTTCCATTTCTTAAAATATGCTCGATAAACAAAGCGCTTCAAGGTTGAACTTCATGTTTATTACATTGGCTACAACAACAAAAAATGAAAAAAATTTAACTTTTCCATTTGAGTCCAAAAGATCAAATATATATTATTTAATAAAAATATTGTAAAAATTTTCTTCTGCGCGCGGTGTGGAAAGGAGTTTTATTAAAAAATGTGCCGGTTTTTCCAACAACAAAACAAACTGCGTGCATTTTTTACCTTTCTCATTTCTATTTTTTAAGTGTTTTTAATCTGCTTTATGTTCAGGGAAAAAATCAGATCCTGGAAAAAGATAAAAGAAATATCTATTTCTCCAATTGGTAGAAAAGCTTAAAGCCAAATCTGTAGTCCGTTTGTTAACATTTTTTAAAGTTTTGGTATCATTTCGAAAGCAAAAGTCTTCATAATCTTTTACTAACTAATGGAGATAGTTCTATAATTTCATTCGTGAAATATATTTCCTAAGGCCAAAGATAGTAAAAAACATGTAAATTAAAAACAATTACCATCTATTTAAAAGAATATTCTTAATAAAAGTCAATGTGTATCATATTTAATTAATATTTTGGAAATTTTATAAAATTATAAATACTGTTCATTTTTAAATTAATGTATAAACAACAGTTTTTATTCCAAATTTCACGGCGTTTTTTTTGTACCATGTTTGACCCCAGGGCAGAATAAATTTAAAAATATTCTAAAAATATGTTAATTAGTTATTAAAATCTCCCCCCCCCCCTCCACGCAATGTGACCCAGACCGTAGCATTTCTTTTTAGCCTCTCCCTCATCGCCGTTAGAAGTTCTTCATACTTTATTTCTAGTTTGAATTAAATTCTGAGAAGTGAAATAAAGAAATTAGTATTGTCAACTTGTTTTTAAATTTATATAAACATAAGTATTATAAGATTTTTAAGAAAATTGAGAAAGGATTTTTAAATATATCAAATGTGCCAGAAAAGATTTTACTATATTTTAAAGAAATTGTTTAATTTTATAGAATATTACAAAACATTAGGATAAATTCAAGTCCTATTCAAAGATGTTTAGGAATTTTAAAGAAATTTGTAAGAAATCAAGGAATATTTGATCAATTTTCTTAAATGTTTTCAAATTTGTGAATATTTCTTATTTATTTAACTCGCCTTAAATTCCTGAAAATATTTTCAGTTGCCTCGAATTTTTCTCAAAAATTTACAAAGTCATTCAAAATGTAAAAAAATTACCTTGTAATCTTTTACATTTTCGCAAGCATTTGAAAAAAATTTGTTCAGATTCTTGTTTGATAATTTTAAAAATCTTTTGTCATGTTTTAAAATGTTCTTAAATAATCTCTTGAAATTAATTTTCGAAATAAAAAATGATTTTAATTATTCCTAGGAACCTAATTTTTTTAATTTTCGTCAAACATTACAAAATTCTTCAAAAATCTTCACAAGTTTTAATTTTTTTCTAATCGTTTAAAATTTATGATCGTCTCTTGAACTTACTCAAATTTAAATGTACATTATTTAAACCATCATAAACTTAAAAAAAAATTTGCAACAAAATAGCACAAGAAGTCTTTAAAAGAATAATTTTCCTTAATTTTTCTAAAATTATCTAATATAGAAAAATGGCAAAAGTCTCAAAAATATTTTACACACTTTTAAAAAATGTTAGGAAACAATAAAAACTGTTTTGTTATCTCTTTTCAGTTTTCTCTTAGAATTCATCGCAAAGCTATCTTTTCAAACGTTGCCATGAACTTTCTTTTATTCTCTTGACGGCCTGGACGCCCTGCAAAATTCATGGAAATTCAGTTTACCGAAAAACTCCTAATAGCTAGTTAGTCATTGAAAGCGAATTGTCCAGTCAGGCGAGGTCGGGTTCGTCCTCGTGCATTTTCGGCTTTGAACGAGGCTTCTCTTTGCAGCGTGTAACAGAGCCGATTTACCGACTCTCGACGTTTGTCCACTTCTTATTGCCAAGTTTTTCTGTTTCCCTTTCTTACGGTCCTAGCACCGTTGTCTACTTTTTACAGCCAATATTCTATTGCTACTTTTTACAGCCGTGAAATTATATCCATTTTTTTAGGCACTTTTCTGTAGCTGCTTCTTACTCACCAACGAGATATTTCCACTTTTTATTATCAGTCGCTCAAATGAGATTCTTGTTTTTACCAAGGAACGCCTAGGATTTAGTACAGGAATAATATTCTGAAGTAAAAGAACGATTATTAAATTTACAAAAGATAATACGAGGATTATAAATTATTTTAAACTACACAATTGTTTTCATACATCTTTGAAAATTAAAAGTGTCATATTCTTGAGGACAGTGGATGAAGTTCTTATTCAACCCGTTGTCATTCGGGAGATTAAGAACCTAATATCAAGTGAAGACGATTCACTAATTTATATATGTAAAGTTTTGAATTCTGGGAAGATCGGATTAAATTCTAGCATGTGATCAAAAATCCATAACAATTTGGAAATTGCATAAAGCTAAAAAATAGTAAAAACAATTAAAATTAAAAGATTAAATCCTGTACAGTCAGAATTAAAACAGTTCAAGGTTAGACGGTTAGGATTAAATAGAGAGATTTCTTAGATATAAAAATATCTTGAATGATTAGGCCGAAGATTTTAATTTAAAGCTCGAGGAAAAGCTACTTTAATTTTTGAAACAGAAATTCTCCTTTCGCTTTTGTGATCCCACATCTTCATTTTTATCATTAGAAAAAAAATGCATTTATAATTAGAGTCTAATAAAATCTTTACTTTCAGATTTAATACTCTATCAGGAGTGGTGCCGATGCAAATATTCGGAACCAATTTCCTGAACAGAGAAAATTAAATCCGTCGAGAAATCGAGCAGTTTTAAATACATCTCTATAACTACGATTTAGCGAACCATTTGAATTAATAAATTATTGGATAATTTTTTATAGGGAATCAAATTTTACTTAGATAAATAATGTTTGATAAGTAAATAATGTCTTAAAAGTTAAATTAGGTTACAAGCCTTATTATCTGCGAACGCTTACCCACGTACCCTTACTGTTTCGAGATCCACACCTTCTTCGTCGAAGAGAGCTATGAATATTATAAATAGCCATGAAGACATAACGCATTCTTGTTTAACAGCTTGCATAATATCCTAACAGTCACTCAGTTTCCTATTTACCCTTACACTCGCTTTGCTACGCGTATATATGCACAAAAATGGCGAAATCTATGAAACACTCAAAACTTGCCGGCGGGGTTTCGCGACAATGGTATGCGAGCTTACAATATGGTTTTTCAAAAAAAAATCGGACAACTGTTAAAAAATGAGAGAAAAGTGGTGTAACGAACGATGTAAATTGAGCAGGAAGAGACTAGCAGCTGTTGTCGCTGATAGCCAAGCCGCATTTGATTGTACTACGAAAAATGCATTGTCGGTAAAAGTCGCATCTATCTTAGCGGGAATTTTGAATTAGAATAAAAATGCAACTTGTGTTTTTATTTTTGTAATTGTCTTTTGACATGTCTTACTTCGTTTCGGAATAGGAAAAGTGTGGCAAGTGATAAAATTTACTAGTAATAGCACATTTTTGTGAAGTTTCTGAGTGTGCCTGTCGAAGAGTCTCTTAGATTCTGAAAATGCGAGTAATATTAGTGTTCTATAAAGCCAGAATAGGTTGTAAAACCCTAATTTTATTTATACGATTCTCCATAATGCACCATTTACATATGTGTTTTGCACGTTATAAGGCAATAAGATATGTAAATAATGCAATAAATAATTTGTTTTAAAATAAAAAATTATTATCGATTATTATCAGCGAATTCAAAGCAGCATCGTTTTATCATTTGTCACACTTTTCCTATTTCGAGACTAAGGAAAGCATGCCTATAAATAATTACAAAAAGAATAATATAAGTTCCATTTTTATTATAATTTAAAATTCCCGCTAAGGGATCATTCACAAATTACGTAACGCGTTTTTTTCAGTTTTTTCCATATCGTTGTATCACTTTTCACTTCACGGAAATTATATTCTAATCTTTATTTAAACAAAAGAAAAACGTGTTACGTAATTTGTGAATGATCCCTAAGACGCATGCGACTTTTACCGGAAATGCATTTTTGGGATTACAATCAAGTATGCTGAGCTATCAGCCCCAACAACTGTTATTTGCCTTCAACCTCAATTCGCGTCGTTCGCTACAACAATTCACTCTCATTTTTCAGCACTTACCCGATTTTTTCGAAAAACTAGATAGTAAGCGCACATACTACCACCGCGAAAGCTCTTTCGGGATCTAGAAAAGCTTCAGAGTGCATTTTTTTAAACCTCAAAACCAAATTATCGTCAGCCGCTGGTAAGTTTGAGTGTTTCATAGATTTCTTCATTTTGCACACCTGGTTCCAACAGCTTTAAGCTAAATATTTGGTCTGTACATGATCTTTCTGGTATAAACCCATTTTGAATTTTCCATATCTTTTTTTCTGTTACTTTCATTACCCTACGAATAATTATTGTTTGAGTATGATTTACTTATGATACTTAATAAGCGGCTCCAGCTGTAATTATTAAAGTTGCTTTTATCCTCTTTTCACCACCATGTTTAAGCATTTCCGCGTTAATATTGTCGACCTTGAGGGACCGAAGGAACCGAATAGATCCTCTACAAAGTACCCGTAAAGACCCCGTTGGGTCCTCATTCGGTTCCTTTTTAAAAAACTCGAGAAAACAGCAAAAATCAACTTTTAAATTATTGAAATTTGGATTCTACATTAAAATTCACTAAAGAAGGTCACGGAATAATCGCAATAGTTTTTTTTTTGCAACGGTAAAAAGTTAAAAAAAATATAAGACGTATAACGCCTGCTGACTGCTACACATCAAACGCATCTCCTGTAAGTAGCAGTCACCAGGTGTTATACGTCTTGTATTTTTTTAAACTTTTCACCGCTGCAAAAAAAAACTATTGCAATTATTCCGTGACCTTCTATAGGGAATTATAACGCAGAATTCGAATTTCAACAATTTAAAAGTTGATTTTGCTGTTTTTTCGATTTTTTAAAAAAGGAACTGAATGTGGACCCAATGTGGTCTTACGGGTACTTTGTAGAAGCTCCATTCGGTTTCTTCGGTCCGCCAGGGTACATTAGCAGTCTTACCGTTTTTAAGTTCTCTATTATATCCCTAACCTCAGTGACACAGACTGTTTAAATGAAGTTTTCTAATTCATCGTGTTTTACATCGCAGTTGTTGGGCAGATAACAAAATGTGAGCATTATGTGACGCATTATGCAGGCATGACGTGCCGATCAAGACGCACAGAATTTTCTCACCTGCATCGAAATATGTGTCATCAATTGAGTCGCATATCGCTCGCATGTTATGAGTCATTAAGTGATACGTATATTGCTCACCCACTTTGTCGGTCATGGATAAAGCTCAGTTTCAGTTATAAATTATCCCTTATCGACAAAACCTTCAAAGTGAGCCCTTTTAATTATTCTGGACGTACCAATATTCTTTATTTCTTTATTGAAAAGGAGGAAACGAATATATTTGATGAAATAATTATTTTCGAAAGGTCATGACAATGTTCTTATATTTAAGCAACTAGTCTTTCCAAAATGCCTATGTTAGCGGCGACCATACAGCGTTGAACAAAAGTTTTTGGACACCCCTTTTTTTTGTAACTGATTAAGTTCTCCTAATTTTAATTACGCAACAGGTGAAAAAATTCTCTTTAAAGGGTTGATAGCTCTTGAAATTCTGGATAAACTGTCAAAAGTGGAATACGCGTATTTGTGGTTAAAAACAATCGACACCGGTCAGATATTACTATATTGGTGCTAAGAAGGTTAGGAGAACAAACGGAGATTCGGAGAATCATCCAACTTCGCGAGTCAAATGAGATTTCCATCCGCACAGTGGTGTCAGAACGCGGATATCTCTGGCATGCGCAGTAGTGATTCTGTGTATTTTTAAATTTACACATGGCGTTACAAACCTAAAGATACACAGAAATAACTAATGCGCTTGCCAGAGATATCCGTGTTCTGAAACCACTGCACCTGCATTGACGTTTGACACTTGCATATAATTTTTAATATTATTCGACAAGTCTTCAATCAATCAGATCACAAATTAAGGTGGGAAGAAAAAATAATTTCACTTCAAATTTATTCAGGACTAAAATCATCGAAATTTTTTAATTGATAATGTTTATCATTTTACAACAAGTGTAAAAATATATTCAATTCATCAAGAAATTTGTTAAACACATTTTCTCATATATAAACGAGAAAAATATGAAAATAACTATATTAATAAATAATAATTATGATGATTTTAGAAATTAAAAATAACTGAAAATATTTTCGAAACTAATTTCATATTAATATGGTAGTTCAGATTACTAAAGTTTTATAATTAGGATATTTATGATACAGAAACGTTTGTCAAATAATTGATTTTTCATGCTTCTTTATGGTGACGAAATGCGATTCATAAAGTTCGCAGCATGTGCCTATGTACAGTGCTGGTGAAATGCGATTTATAACGCTCTCAGCTAAGTGGCCATCATTCAATGATAGCGAGATACACGCGTTCTCGCACGCATCACATGAGCATCACACCATGCGGGTGACATGCGTCGCACGAATTGTTATTTGAGATAGCTTCATTCCCCACTACTTCTATAAAATAGTCTTTCAAAGCTTCTAGTATCTCATCTTTATTATATGCAGGGTGTCTCACCACCTATGGGACAACGGGCAATGGTGTCTAGACAAAAAAATAAGACAAAAATTCAAGTACAAGAATGCTGTGCGGTCATTTGTTTAGAAACCACAGAGCAGCAAAGTTCCTTGTAGATGTGACGCCGCGCGTAGTATAACTGCCGCTTTCGTTGGGACGCCACCAATCGCCCTGGCTCTAACCGGCACTCACACTACGCGCGGCGTCACACCTACACGGAAATTTGTTGCTCTATAGTTTCTAAACAAATTACCGCACAACATTCTTGTATTGGAATTTTCGTCTTATTTTTTTTGTCTATCCACCATTGTGCGTTGTCCCACAGGTGGTGTGACTCTCTGTAGAAATTCATCTTCACTATTTCTCATGCTGTCAATCTCTGTACTTTTACTCACCTTCATACTTTTAAAAAGCAGTTTTTTGCTTCCTTCAAAGTCATTTTGTATTTTCTTTTCTTAATCTGTTCTGATAAATAATTTCATTTATGACATACTATGGATATATGTACATATTTGTTTATTTCTTCTTTTTGGTTTACTTAAGGAATAAATCTTTGAATTTATAATTCAAATGGAGTGCACCCCCTCCTCCCGCTCAAAAAATTTCAGGATGGCTTGTAAGTTTTAGCTTCAAGTGGATTCATTTATATTGGAGTATATTTTGTTTGGTCATGTGTCACTAAATTTTGTATTTATTTAATAATTATATATTTATTTAAGATTAGCACATTTTTATTTTAAAATCTTCTTGATTTTTTCTAATAAATGTAGATGATGTTTGCAAAATTAAATATATATGAAATGTTACAGGTTAAAGATTATCAAAGAATAAATGAAATAAATTTGAAAGTGTGGATTTTATTAGATCCGAATGACTCTATTTTAAGTCCTCATTGTACTTTTGTAGCTGCTCTGGGGAAATTTTGCAACCATGTGTAAAATGTGTCTAATTTGTCTTACCTTTTAAAATTTTTTTAATTTATCTGCTATATCATCAGAGATTTTACCTTACCAAGAGTAGATCAACCCTCCAAACCATGAAGGCAGAAAATCTACACAATATCGATCAAGTTAAGAATCTTCAATAACAGAAAATTCTTAACGTCTTAATAAGACTA
>NC_046661.1:119172734-119174024 GCF_010883055.1 Belonocnema kinseyi
TCCAATTAAGCTATTAGAGGGATCAGAATAAGAACTCTTAATTCAAGAACATAACGCTAATTTTTAGCTAGGTGTTAATGGTACAAGTAATTATTTTGAAAAAATTTTTAATTTATCTGCTATATCATCAGAGATTATATCCTACCGACAGTAGATCAACCCTTCAAACCATTAAGGCAGAAAATCTACACAATATCGATCAAGTTAAGAATCTTCAATAACAGATAATGCTTAGCGTCTTAATAAGACTAGATGGAAATAATATTTAAATTAACATTCTTTCTTGAAAAAAAGATCCTACTCCATCTTCACTCCATTGGGAATCGAACCACAAAACTTTTGATTTCCGGTCAGGTGCTTTTCCAATTAAGCTATTAGAGGGATCAGAATAAGAACTCTTAATTCAAGAACATAACGCTGATTTTTAGCTAGGTGTTAATGATATGAGTAATGATTTTAACATTTTTTTAATTTATCTGCTATATCATCAGAGATTGTACCTTACCCAATGGAGTGAAGATGGAGTAGGATCTCTTTTTCAAGAAATAATTTTAATTTAAATATTATTACCATCTAATCTTATTAAGACGTTAAGCATTTTCTGTTATTGAAGATTCTTAACTTGATCGATATTGTGTAGATTTTCTGCCTTAATGGCTTGAAGGGTTGATCTACTGTCGGTAAGATCCAATCTCTGATGATATAGCAGATAAATTAAAAATTTTTTAAAAATAATTACTTGTACCATTAACACCTAGCTAAAAATTAGCGTTATGTTCTTGAATTAAGAGTTCTTATTCTGATCCCTCTAATAGCTTAATTGGAAAAGCACCTGACCGGAAATCAGAAGTTTTGTGGTTCGATTCCCAATGGAGTGAATATGGAGTACGATATTTTTTTCAAGAAATAATTTTAATTAAAAAATATTATTTTCCATCTAGTCTTATTAAGACGTTAAGCATTTTCTGTTATTGAAGATTCTTAACTTGATCGATCCTGTGTAGATTTTCTGCCTTAATGGTTTGGAGGGTTGATCATTAAATTTTCATTGTGAATATATATCTTAAAAATTAAAATTCGAGACTTTATTTTCAAGTGTTCAGGGGCCTCCCACTCCAGCAAAATAATGCTGTATCTCTTGTGTGCATCCGCCCTCAATTGATCCTCGAAAAGTACATAGCATGCAATTCAATGTATAAATCATTTGTGCTTTCCCCGAGGTGTTTGGACATTTTGAAATTTTATTGCTTAATGGAAATAATCAATTCGAGTGTATAGGCCGTCAAGGAC
>NC_046661.1:119174034-119187253 GCF_010883055.1 Belonocnema kinseyi
AAGTCTGAAGTCGATACACACTCATCCCGCACAGTATTGGGATTTGAGTGTAACTGAATTTTCTTCTACTATTCAATCAAATTCGCTGAAATCTCATCAGACTTTTCTCTCTATTTAGGAGTCATAGAATAGTAAAATTAAATTTAAGCCATTATTTTTTTCGTGTACTTGCAACACAAATTGCAATTCTGTTTTTTCTGCGTAAAAAATATTGCATGCATTTTGCTTTGTAGTCCTTCTAATTCATGTTCCAAGTATTAAAATTAAAACACTTTTATTTCTGTTCACAGAATTAAGTTCTCAGATTGATAGGCGCTTAATACCTGGACTCCCTCCTGCTGCACCGCCTCAACCGCCTCTTCCTCCTCTTCGGAGATTTCCATATCAACCTGCACCATATTTAAATGTTTTGCTAAAGTTCGAGAATCGCTATTCTTTTTTCGATGCAAGTACAGATTTGGTAGCAAGAGGTAATACCATAATTGGATGGGATGACGAAGATTATATTCGTCCAATATATAATAGAAATATAGAAACGGTTTTTTATCACTTGGATACCCATGTGACAGAAACAGTTACATTTCAGGAACTTGACCGAATGGGTGTATTCAGTCTTATGCCCTATGAACTACGCCGATTCGAAGATAATAACTAATTTAAGTCAAGAAAGTGAGAAGCCACTACGAGCATGGCGCGTGGACAGTTATGATGTTGAGAGGGTATATAAATAATATTTAGATTTAAATTTAAATTTTTAAATAAAGAGCAAGTAATCTATTATAAAATTATTTTTTATTGCGGGAACAAGTACGTAGAGAATAAGTTTTCACAACTTCACAAACTTAAGGCTATGAAACGAATACCCTCAATTGAGTTCCATCCAAAAATACTTGCAAATCCAGTTTCTCTTTTGTACTTTTTTAAGTGATGCTATTTGGTTATTTTGAGCCAAGAAAGAAAAAAATGGTACTACCCGTTTTTTGCAACAAAAGATTTTTTCCTTTTTAACAATAAAAAATCTAATTTTTCTCAAAACGACGTTAAATATAAATAGCAGCTCATAGGTCAAAATTGTACAGCTTGCTGCAATCGATGAAAATGTACCCTCTCCAGATGTTTATATTGTTTAATTCAATACATTTGTCCAAAAATTTAGAAAAAATTGATGAAAATCTACTAAAATCTACTACTACTCTACTACTACACTCATCAGCTATTTATCTTGTATATTTGAACAAAACTAAGTCAATCTTTATTAATTCTTTCGAACTTCTTCATAATTTGTTCAAATACAGAAGATAAATATCTGGTAAAGGTATAATTTTGTAGAATTCAGGAAGTGGAACGAGTTTGAGTATTGATGCTCAACTAAAAAACAATAACAGATTTTTAAAGAAAAGACTTGAAGTTTATCAAGCAAATGCTATTTTAGTCGCTTTGATAGATTGTTTATATTTTTTCGAAAATGTTTCTAATGTACAAGATATACATCTGGTAAGGGTAGATTTGCGTATATTACAGAATGCTGAACAATTTTGAACTATGACCTATGAATTCATATTTTGCGTCTTTTAAAAAAATGAGATTTTTAATTATTAAAAATAAAAAAAATTCCTTAAAAACGCGTACCACGCTTTTTGTCTTTCTTGACTTAAAATTATCGAGGAGCATCCCCGAAATAAATATGAAAGATAAACTCTATGTGCAAGTAATTTTGGGTTGAACTTAATCGAGGCTGGCCATTGTGATGCTTGCAATATTAGAATGTTTGTGTTCAGAATAATAAATTTCTCTTTTGAAACATTAAAAAACAATCATAAACGTGAAAAGGAAAATAAATAGTCCATTTATGGCTTAAATAATTTAGAAAATTATGAAGCCTGTAAAACGGCAATTAACTTTTCACTATTTATTTATTTCAACCAGGCATAGGTTATTTATGTTCGTATTAATGCTTCTAATAGTTTCCGAAAGTTCCGGGGAACCATAAAATCAAGAAAGTTTTAGTTTTTGTAAATAAACAATTTTGATAATTTTAATTCAATTTAATTTTAAATAATAATAATCATTGATAATTTTGTTTTGAAATTAGTTCTGTATTAATAGTTTGTATTATTATCATCATTCCAAAAAATATTTAATAATAATAAATCATTAATTTTAATTAATTCATTTTATGTTCTTATTAAATAACTAATTGAAATTAATAATTATTTTGAATTGTTATCATTGAAAGTTAAAGTTTATTAATAAATAAATAATAATAAATTATTTTGATCAATGTAATTAAAGTTTTGATTAAAAAATAATCGAAATGATTTATTTTTCACTATTATTATTCATTATTAATTTATTATAATAATCAAAGTTAATGTCAATTTATGAAAAAAAATTTTTTGCAAGTTTTCAAAATCACACATTATTCATTTTTTAATAATGTGTGATTTGTAAAACTTGCAATAATTTAATCATTATTATTTGTGTTAAAACTTGTACTTCTAACTTCTGTATCATAAATAAATAATGTCTCTCACAAAGCGGGATGCATATTTGCCACATTTCCGCCGCACATCATGCCCATCACGAAGTACGGCTCATATGCCTCGCACCTATGTGCCCCTCACAAAATCCGTCGCACTATGTATGCACCGCATGATTTGCACGTTTTATATCTGAGTAAGCAGTCTTAATATATTATATAAGGTTATCTTGATTAACGCATTTTATTTTATTCCAAATTAATCAAATATTCTAAAAAGATGTAGTAAGATGTCTTTAAAATATCATTATTATTGTATTTGATTTTATTCCATTTTAGTCCGAAACTAATATTACTAATAAAATATAAACATTATATTGTAATTGTTATATTGCATTGTTTTTTGTCCCTTTTCTCCTACCTTGTTCATTTATGCCTGTATTCAAGTAATTCTTGATCTATTTCCTTTTGCATTAGTTCTATATTGACACTTTCTACAATAAACATTTTGGTTTTTTGTCTAATCGTTTTAGACATATGTTCTACACAATCAGTTGTTATTTTCCTGTTAACATATTCCTATTCCATATTCTGTATACTACCATTAACCAGGGAAGTTACGGATCAGGGGGGTAAATATGGATTATGATATAGAAAACATTCTTTTCTAAGTGGAATGTTAGATTAGATTGGAAAAGAAACTTATTTCCACTATATTAAATATATATGGTAAATATGCCTGGTATATGCTAAATCTTTATTATATGCTCAATATGTTAAATGCACTGGAACTTAGGTTGAAGCAGACCGAATTTACGCCGTTCCTGGAACTGGTTGGCCTTGGAGTGTTGCGATGCACGAGGCTTGCTCAGTGAAGCGTGAACAATGAGCAGGAGGGCCGAATTCTCCGCGTGCGTGTTGCATTAGGTGGCGTCATCCATCAAAGTCTAACTGAAAAGATTTACGTGCTCCTACCTTTTTACGCTCGGATGATCTTTAAATAGGATCAAGGCTAATGCTAGCCATTCCTGAAACCGTTCTTAATTCCAAGTTCTAGTCTATTTAATATTAAAATCGCCAAAATACAAATTCGCACGAATATTTTGAGAATACGTTTGATATATTCAATAAACTTTAATTACCATATTATATTGAATAATAACTAGAACTAATGTCTGTGTGGCTGGCGTGAGTACTATCAATAGTCACTGCTGGATTTTAAACGTAATTACTCGTTCAAAAAAAGGAGTTGGACACTTTTTGAAAAACTTGTTGAAAAAGTCTATTAATACCCACGTTGATTGAGTACTGATACAGATATTTTGAACCTTTGATGTGATCTACCACGTAAAAAGTCTGAAACTCTATGCCAGAACGTTTGAAAGTTTGTTTTTATATCTTGAGATGTCACATCCTAAATTAAAGATAAGATTTCAAAGATTACGTCCCAAAAATTCAGCTTTTTCCCATAAGTTTCATAAGACATAGAAAAAGTTGAAGTTAAGGAATAAACCCTGATTAATTCTCGGGGATTACCGTTCTCGCGGCTGACAGCGGTAATCTCTGACTGAAACTTGGACAATTTTAGTCGTATCTCGAGAACCCGTCAAGATTTTTTGAGTTTCATTCGCTTAAATTAAAGATGAGACCTCAAAAATTTCTGAGTTATTAGGTTTAGTTTGGCTAGAGAATTTTTAGAAGTTAGTCAAAAAGATGGAGAGAATTGAAATATACCGAAGTTCTGCGTATAGGGATGTATACATTGAATACAATGCTTCAAGAAAAAATTAATTGTTTATTTCAACGATAGTGATAGTAATGTAATCGCCAATCACTCGGACTTGTTAATAAACAAAACAAAATATCAAATTCCAAATTGTATTTTTTATCCAAATTTAAAATCACCGTCAATACAGGAAGCATCAGTATCCAGATATGGCTGTTACTGACAGTGCCTTTTCACATTTAGATCGAGCTATCGGGTGCCGGGTACCATCCCATGGTTAGACGGCTTCCTTGTCACTTCACTTGATGATTGCTACACTTTTCCACTCTCAATCTTTTGCAGTTATATTTTTGTTCGAAAAACAAGAGAGTTGCTTTTTTTTTAAACCTTAATCGCGATTCATCGAATCTTAGTGGCAAAATTAGAGTTCTCCACAGACTTCGCCATTTTTTTTTTTGACATCGTTCCAATCGCCTTAAGAAACTTCCATGAAAACGATTATCAAGAGAATGATCAAATCAAACTTAAGTAAAAGCATTACTACAGATATTTTATATTAATAAATTATAGTGGAGTTCATAAGTGTCAGGTTTCGCTTTTTCAAAAAGCTGTGACCTTTATGAGTACCGAATGAAGATGGGGTAATTTTTGGGTCGCTCCGTGCTCCTGAGACGATCGATCTTCTTGTCGGTAAATTCCACTCAATTCATCACGCAGAATAAAAAAATTAAAATGTGTTGTATGTAAATTTTGAAACGGTTAAACATATAAAGTTTATTCGGTGAAAGTTTTACAGCGGTCAGAAGAAGAATTCTGATGTCTTCATACTGCACCACGCTTGAGTGAGCGTGAATTTGAGTAGCACATGAAATTGGTAACAGAAAACACAACTAAAGCATTCTCCTTGCAAATAAATCTCCTCTGAAAATGATTATAGATTATTGTGCTTGAACTGAAACTTATTATATACCAGTTAGACAAAATTAAGCAACTAACAGCTGGAAATAGCCATTTTGATCCAATTCAATGAAGTTGAATGACAGTACCGTAATTTTCGCAACTTTTTAAGTAAAATTAGAGTGATTATGAGGCTAAAGATTATTAAGGCCAGGTTAAGAATAGGAAATTATATTCGATTCGTGTAAAGTTTATCCAATAAGGTTAATTTTCGTATAATTGTCATTTGTTTGATAAACAATTTTATGAAGAAATTCAGAACTGGATTACTTATTAACAAATATACGAGGTGTGTTCAAAAAATAAGGTGACTTTATGCTTTTCTCAAAAAATATTCATTTATTCCTCAATATTTATGTTGTCCCCTTCAAAGTAATCCCCCTCAGATATAATACACTTGTGCCAACGCTTTTTCCAATCATCGAAGCACTTCTGATAATCATTTTGTGGTATAGCCTTGAGTTCTTTCAGCGATGCAGTTTTTATCTCCATAATCGTTGAAAATCGATGTGCTTTCATGGGTCTCTTCAGTTTTGGGAAAAGAAAAAACTCACTGGGGGGCCAAATCCGGTGAATATGGAGGCTGAGGCATGACTGTGGTGCTGTTTTTGGTCAGAAAATCTTTTCCAAGCAACGATGATTGAGCAGGTGCAGTATCGTGATGCAAAAGCCGCGAATCGTTTTTCCAAAGTTCCGGACGTTTTTTGCGTATCGCCTGTCGCAAACGGCGCATAACTCGAAGGCAATACTCCTTATTGACCCTACGACCTTGTGATAAGAATTCCTGATGCACTACGCCACGGTAATCAAAGAAGACAGAGGGCAAAACCTTCACATTTGACCGAACTTGACGTGCCTTTTTTGGTCTTGGAGACTCAGGATGCTTCCACTGAGACGATTGGACTTTAGTTTCGACGTCATAACCATATACCCACGATTCATCCCCAGTTATAACCGTTTTGAGAAAATGAGAATCATTTTGACTTCTTTCAACATCTCCTGAGCGATGGTTATGCGATGGATCTTTTGATCAAAATTAAGCAGTTTTGGAACAAATTTCGCTGACGCACGTCTCATGCTCAAAACGTCCGAAAAGATAGCATGGCATGAGCCGACCGATATGCCAACATCTTCAGCAACTTCTCTGATGGTAATTTGGCTATTTTTCAACACCATTTCTTCCACTGCTTGAACGTTTTCATCTGTTGTTGACGTGCTAGGACGTCCAGAGCGAGGTTCGTCTTCGACATCCTCTCGGCCTTCTTGGAACAGCTTGTACCACTTATACACATTTGTCTTACTCAGAGTAGACTCAACGTATGCAACTGTCAACATTTCAAGAGTTTTAGAGCACTGGATTCCATTTTTTACACAAAATTTAATGCAAACACTTTGCTCCATTTTTTTCTAAAGAAGAAAATCGCCGAGCACACCAAACCCTTTTAACCTTTTACGCCTCTATCAGAAAAACAACACGAGCTATATGGTCAAAACTGTGAACATATGATCGTGACGAGTGTACCAACACAACAAAACAAAAAATTTAAAACTTGAATGTACGTAGCCCGCGAAAATTGAAAAGTCACATTACTTTTTGAACACATCTCGTATGTTGTCTTTTGCTGCAAAATCGACTTCCACTGAACCAGAATGGACCTTATTCATTAGTAAACCATGCAAGGCCACAATATTTGTTATTTATTTAAACAAATCTTATAAACATATATGTTTTTCAAGTTTGGAATCGTAGAGTTTGTTTTTTCGACGGAATTAACCCTAAATCAATTCTTCATATACCTTTATTATTTTATTGTGTCTATTCGGTCTTGAGACACCGTCGTGTTCGGATGTGTTTCTAAACGCGTGCTCACGAGTGCCTTCTTTCGCTCTGGCGTGCGCCTATTATTGAGCAACCACTGTGATTTCCAGACAAGTGTTGTTACTAATTCTCTTTCCCTTCTATGTGAGAAAAGGGAATTAGAGTGTATTAAAAAAGAATAAGAAAAGAATATAAACTAAGTGAAAGTTCTTCTGGCTCCAGGGGCGCTTTCCAACGTAACTCTTCAAGATGATTCCTCAAAGTTCTTCCACGCTTAATGTATCATACGCTAATGCAACGCAACTAATACAGACACCTACAAAAGAAGAAGCTATTGTCTTCTATGCAATTGACGGGATTACAATTCAGGAGTATGTCATGTCAATTGGAAAACTTGTTGACCCTTCTCTCATCAGGTTCATCTCACGTATTTCTCATGGCAGAATTTGTCTCTATTTCAACAGTAAAGAAACTGCTGACCTTCTCACAAAAACTCATATGAAAATCAAATTTGGTTCTAACATACTGGAAATCTGGCCTTTGATATCGAAAGCAAAAAGGTTTACTATATCGAATGTATGCACGCTTATTATAAACTAAGCCATTATGGAAAAACTTGCAGAAATTAATGTTACCCCATGTTCTCAAATTACATATATTAAAGCCGGTATTAGCGATTCCGAATTCGCACATATTTTGAGCTTTCCGAGGCAAATTTACATAAATCCAAATGATGTAGAGAAGATTCCAGCATCAATAACTGTGTATGTTGATGACAGCACGTACCGCATTTATCCCGTAGGACAAAGTTAATTCAGAGGACAAAAGAAATAAATGCGGCAGTCTAATGTCTTTTGATTGCTTTAAATTCAATTTCCAATGGTTCAGAGCGCTGTAGGTGGCGACACCGATCTAAGCAAATTTGTTTGCATCAATAAAAAAAGTAACCTATGTGACCTGCTGCGTTAGACAAAGGGAAATCAATCTTCAAATTTTACGTAGAGGTATTGATATTTTTGTATGTATATAATCATGGCTTAAACCAAATGTTAAAGTACACTTTCCCGGGTTTGCCGTTTTTCGGAGATAGTACTCACTCGAATGCAGGACGTATTTTAAATACACTCCGTAGAAGCATTGCGTTTGAAGAAATTCCTGATATAAAAACTGTTGACCAATCAGTCGAAATGCGTGACATTCACGTAAGTAATTTAATTCCTTCTCTTGACTTGTCGATATGCTATAGAACTCCAGGTCTCAATCTTTCTCAAAAAAAATGGAACACGATTCTAGATAATACAGTTAACAAGACAAATTGCTTATTGATAACCGATTTCAAGGCCCACAGTTCCAGCTGGAATTGCAATTCAGCTGATAAAAATGTTGAATACTCATCAAAATCAGTAAGTATTTTCACTGAAAATTGGAACAATCTCGCTGATTAAAATTTCGAAGTGTAGAAAGAGGTCATAAAATGTTTCACAATAGGTAAGTCGATGCGTTTTAAAGATACGAACGAATAAATGAGATAAGGGTGTCCCACGGGAAGTTGCTAAAACTAAATACCTCTCTTACTTCTTCCCCATCTAAGCAGGATTTCTCTAGTTGGTGGTCATATTCCTGAACCTTGGTAGGTTTATTCCAGACGCTGTTGACTTAAAATCAGTGACCACACGACTGAAGAAAAAGTATATCTCATTGAGTGCTTTTACTTTAGAGGTAAAGTCTATGCAAACGCGTATAGAGGATTTAGAACTAAGTTTGGACAGCACAGAGTTGCTAGTGAAAACACTCTATAAAGATATGAAGAAAATTTCTTATTTATGTTCATATTTTAACTTACGATTTTGGTAATTGTCTAGTTTAACGGCTTGTGTTTAAAATGACTCTAAAAGGTACGTGATTTGTTCAAAATGATTAATGATAGCAAGATAAAAATAAAACAAAAGGAGCAAGAAGGTTTTTGAAACTTCTTCCGCTTGAGGTCTAATTAATTTTCGAAGTTTCACTTGAAGAGTTTTGAGGTTAGTTTGGTACGTTATTTTACGATTACATCGTTCCAAATTCAGTATGACTGCCAAATTTTCACAAAAGAGTGATTATTGAAAACAATGAAAAAGTTGCAAAGACCTTCTTGCCCCTTTTGTGGTATTCTTGTCTTACTGTTATTAGTCATTTTTAACAAATTAATTACGTTTTAGAGCCATCTTGAACAGAAGCCGTTAAACGAGACAATTACCACGATTTTTAGTAACTTAATTTCACGCAAATGAATTTTTGTTATAGTATTATTGACAATTTTATACACTATGGTACTCTTCAGGACCGTAGACATGATGCTCTGGACCCTTCGTACACAGTTGTGACGGAAGACACAGTGGATGATGTAGAAAAATATTTTGCAGAAAATTCAAATTCCACCATCGGAAAAGCTGCTCAAATACTAAATATTTCAAAATCTTCGCTGCACAGTAATTTTGAAAACTTTTTGAAATTACATGAATACAAAATGACAACTCATCAGTTATTAACAACAAGATCTATGGAGGCGCGTGTAAAATTTTGTAAGATCATAACAGAGATGTTTGAATCCGGTGAAATTCTTGAAGACAAAATTGTTTTTTTCCGACAAGGCTCATTTTTGTGAAATGGATACGTCAATAATCGAAAATATCGATTTTCGAGCGCGAGAAATCCTAATATTTCCATATCATAATCTATTCATCCGGAAATGGTGACAGTATGGGCAGCTTTGTCCGTAAAAGGAAATTACCTACATTTCTTCGATTCAATGGTCACTGGGATTAATTATAAAGAGCTGTTGGAGACAAAGTTCTTCCCCTTTGCAAAGAAGAGAGGTTGGGTTAACACTTTTAATTTTATGTAAGATGAAGCAACGCCCCATTGCACCCAGGAATTGTTTCAGGCTATTTGTAATGTATATGGAAATCGAGTGATTGGATTAGGATACCCTAAATTTTCCTCTCGAAGACTGGGTATTAACGCAGTGTGCTTCCACAACCACTGCATGAACAAGCCAAAGTCGAAGAGGAAAAAACGAAATTCAGAGCAATAGCCGAAAGTTGGCAACCACTGAAACATGATGGCGATTTCAGGTAAGAAGGGGAACATTAACATCCAGGTTCTTCTTAAGTTCCAAGATTGAGATAAAAATGCCTTCCTTCATGAGGATATATCGAAATAGTTCGAATTCTGATACATCAATTGTTCCGTGAATGGTGCAATAAGAGCTTTGGCTGATTTAAATCGAAGGCTAAAACCGACGATGGATCAAAGGACCAAAATAAGCTTGCATCTATAAAAAAATAAGAGTTAATGGGCATGACACAGTACGTCCTGTATTCAGTTTCTCATTGACTACATAGCATCTGGTAGGCCGTTTATGGAAGGAGTTCGAAAGTTCGTCGACGAACTGAGGATCTAACATCGCACACTGAACAATTCAAAGCTGTTGATAATCAAGCAGCATATTTTTGACAAAATAATGGTGATACGAGGAGTATATAGAAGAGGGAGGTTTGTATCAGGAAGAATCGACAGTTTCTCGCCGTCGCTCTTTGTCAGCGATCCCCCAGTTTCTGTGAAAAATTCACCTAAGACCAATGAGTTATAGACTTCTTGGAGAGCCCTATAGTCTTGCGACAATCTCATAAAATTTGAAGCGGAATGTCCATCAATATTTAAACTCAGAGACATGCATTCCTCAGTGGTTGGTTCTGAGCCGCACTGTACTCCTACTGAAGAAAGAAAGTATGAACACACTTTATAAGATCTTTACACCTGTCCGAAACAACAGGATTGTTCGAAGAATTGAGCCCGTGTACGAGCTTCTACAAAGACCTAACAGTCCATCAGGGCTGCCTGTCAATGGCCTCTATTGATAACCGAAAAGAATTAGATTCAACCACTTATAGATTTATAATGTGATATGTGTTTGTTGACAAGCTTGAAGATTCATAAACACATACTGAGACGCATTGAGAGATTAATACCTCTTTGAAAAACTAGATTTACTTTCTTATCTGGAAATTTTCGTGTATCAACGAACAGCGTTACCTTCGACCATGGTATCTTTCAGGGCTGATGATGCATGCTTCTAATGCATGTCAACTTCAGAGTTCTTTGAGCGTCGTCGATTAGTGTTAATCGCAAAACTTGGATTCAGGACAAACTATGAAGCCATTTTGTATGATTTTTTGTATGAATGATTAATAGGGTATAAAGAATTGGGATACACGCCACTTTTTTCGAATAAAATTCTATCTTTCTTGTGAAAATTAAAAAAAAAATTCCTTGATAGCATCGCTGTGTGTTCTATGGGAGACCCTAGATTCATTCAGGGGCGAATACACCGTATACTAAGTTTGGGTGGATGGAGGTGGTTAAGTGTTGATAATGTCATGAAAGTCAGATTTAAATTCAAATAAAACTGTAAACAAAATAAGGTCAAAAACGCGAGTTTGAGTCAGAAAAAAAATTAATTTTTGGTTTGGGGAAAACTAGTGTTTCATATTTATTTCAATAAATTCACGTGCTATACGTTTTTTTACGAGGAAAAGTAGATACATAATTTAATTTAATATTCAAATATCTGTTTGCAAAAATAGACATTCGAAACATTTGTTTTAAACATTTGGATCGATTTCAAATATTTGGATGATTCCAAATGAATGCGAAAGGTTTACTAAATATTAAAAAACATATTTAACTAATTTAAAAGATTTGAACAAATTTGTGACGAATGTACAAGATTTCAATTATTTGACACGTACGCAAAAGATTTTACAAACAAAGTATAAAGAAAGCTTTCACAAATATTTTTAAAATTTCATAAAAATAGATAGGTGGTGTAAGAAGATTGATATAATTATTGCTTTGGTCAAAATCACGTAGAACTGCTACATAGAGTAGAGTCAAATTATCGGAAAGATGGACGTTTTGTAAAAAATGAGTAGAATTTCCAATTTATCTCAACATAGACACGTCCTTTAGTTGTTTCATAAGAAAAAAAAAGTAGAGCAAATAAATTTCATATTTAAATATATGGTTGAAAAATTAAATTTTAAAACACTTTTTAAAAGCTATCGGGCGACACATATTATTCATATGTTGCATGCTTTTTTAATCCATCCATTTTTACAGAGGGATTGTATATTGTCATTTATATGGTACAACTTACTACTTTTGAAGTAAGTTTGCCGAGAATTGTACAGTTACACTGATTCTGCGTTAATATTGCATTTAAAAGAAACCATTTTTCTGTACACTTATGATATTATTTTGTTTACAGTTTTATATTAATTCAAATCTGCATTTCATGATATTATATACACTCATCCACCTCCACCCTACAAACCGTTTGGGAATACATCCACTCATTTCAGTAGGGACCCTAGTTTTTGTATACTGTGTGTTGGTCCTTGAATGAGTCAATGTTCATCATAGTGGGCGCTTCGTTACCTGGAGACTTGAAGCATAAAGGATGGTAGATTTCCTTTTTCTCACGAAGGTTGCGCGTAGGAAAATCCGAGCTTGAAAAATGCCTTAACTGCTCCCTGCTTTGATGAATAATAGAAAACATTACTGCAACGACGCCGCTGAGGAATTTTTTAGAATTTTTACATGAATAATAGAATTTTCTCCGAAAAAAGCGGCATGTATCCCAAGTCTTTATACTCTTTAGATCATTTATACAAAAAATCAAACAAAATGGCTTCACCGTTTGGCGTGCACCCAAGTTTTGCGATTTACGTTCGATTTCCAGGGACCTTAACATCTATGCTAGAAATGTAGAGTAACTGAATCTAACTCTAAGGATTGTCGACGAGAACACTCGAACGATTGTAATGGAGTTTACTTTAGCAAAATGCGCCAAGATTGTCGACGAAAAACAAATTACCTGCAATTCAACGGACATGCTTGACGTTCTACACTATTTCGGTACTACTTCATTCATTTAGAATCGCTCCATGTACGAAAAACGGGCTCTAATTCCTTGACATCGGATCACGAAAGGTTATGCACATCAACAAAATCTTGCACCTTAGATCGTCCGTTAAAATAAATCTTTATTATCGCGGAACAGAATACGTTTTTGGGGTGCAAACTTTTTTATTCTTATTTACCAGGTGTATACATATGAAACCGGTATTTTTTCAAGAAAAAAACACATTTATTTCAAGAGAATGATAACAAATATTTTATTCAAAGTATGCGC
>NC_046661.1:119187353-119204302 GCF_010883055.1 Belonocnema kinseyi
ACAGATGACAATACGCCAATTAGCACAAATGGTAAGTTCCGAAAGTGCCTACAAGTGTGCCTACTGGCCGCTAAATGGCAATACCGGTTTCATATGTATACAACTGGTAGCTTCCCCATAACTCGCGAGTAAGTTTTTATTATTTAAAAGAAATGAAAAAGTAGATTTTAAGTTGCCATCTAAAGAAGATTTTCAAAACGGACAAAATTTAAACGTCCAAATTCACGAATGATTTATTCGGAATTGGTTTACTTTTTCTAATCAATCACATCTTCTCTGAATTTAGCAACTCAAAATCTGAGAAGTAAGTTTTTATGTTTTGTTTGAACTGAAAATAGTCACTGACGTACCAAAGGGCTTGAATGGAGCCTCTATAAAGTACCCGTAAAGACTCCATTGGTTCCCCATTCGGTTCCTTTTTTAAAAACTCGAATAAACAGCAAATTCAACTTTTAAATTGTTGAAATTCTGATTCTACGTTAAAATTCTCTATAAAAGGTCACGGAATAATCGCAATAGTTTTTTTTGCAATGATAAAAAGTTTTTAAAAATATAAGATGCATAACGCCTGTTGACTGCTACATTTCAAACGCATCGCCTGCAAGTAGCAGTCAACAGGCGTTATACGTCTTATATTTTTTTTAACTTATTACCGTTGAAAAAAGAACTATTGCGATTACTCTGTGACCTTCTGTAGGGAGTTTTAACATAGAATCCGAATTTCAACAGTTTAAAAGTTGATCTTGCTATTTTTTTGAGTTTTTAAAACAGGAACCGAATGGGGACCCAATGGGGTCTTTACGGGTACTTTTTAGAGGCTCCATTCGGTTCCATCGGTTCGCCAGGGGTGTGTATAGTAAGTTTTAAATTAATAGAAGGTAATCCCTTTTCGGAACTTTATCATCTAGACAGTTGGTGGAAGGGTCTTCTCATCAAAAGCTGGATAGAATTTCTAGATGAAACCTGGCTAAAACAGCGTTATCAAATTAGTTAGGCCTTTTCTATTTTTCCCAATTAGCGTTCTATCGGAAACAGGGAAAACTTTCGCGGGTCCCTTCAAATCCCGATCGCAATTTCTACATGGATTACCTCTGATGACTTTAGTAAAAGAATAATAAATTAATAAGAAACATGTACGTATAATAAGTATTGAGTATGTATAAGTAATCGAGAAATATTTTGTGAAAGGATCCGAATTTAATGCATAGATTATAACATAATCCTTTAATTGGTGTAAACTATTGAGTTAACATAAATAAACATCAAACATCTTCACTGTTCTTAAAATTATTTCTACATAATCTTAATTTTATATATTTTCCTTGGCTACTAGTCATCTTCAAGGTTAAGACTTGAAATAAAAATAGACGATATTTTAACAGCTATCTTTGTATTTATTCATGAAAAGTTGGCAACTAGTTCATCAAAGCATCGATCTACGAAGTTAGAAGGGGGGCTAACCATTGTCAAATTAAAACGTAACGTAGTACTTCAACGGCCTTCAAGTAAATTATAAAATTTCGTGGAGTTATAAAAGCACATATAAAGTGTTTTATGACATAGGACAAATATAACAGTAAGTAGTTACGAGGATCCCCCTCCCCTTCACCCAAAAAATGCGCATGTAATACTTAAACGACACGAAAGCGGCAAGACAATAATTTTTAAAAGGTTGGATTAGATGAAGGCTAATTAATACTTGTATATAAATTGAAATTTCTCGTAGTATGTTCATATTGTTAAACTGGCCAAGAAGTTCTTTATAAATTTTAATTGCACAGACAATGAAGATATCTATTAGTTCTCTGTTCTGTGTCTTAGTGGCCTTATTTAATTCCATTGGTAAGTATACAGTGATATAATAGCGCATCTGAAATTTTAAATATAAAATTCAGGTCTTAGGGTTCATATATAATCTATCGATTGTTTATGCATCATGATCATGTAGGAGAGATTTGGGTATCCCCGGCCAATAATAACGTTGAATAAACTATATAATACTAATTGCGATGATAATGAAATATTCTTATCGTTCAGAACCTTCCCGAAGTGTAATTCAAAAAATGTATCGGCCGTAAGCTCGAAAGTTTAAACACGCGTCCGTCGGGTCTCGCGCTTTACTCTCGATAATATAGGTATTTTGGTCTTTATAGTTCCTCCTATTTATACTATAGTTTCATGTGATGAATCTTCAACCCCCTCACCTCACCGTTCCTACTATGAATAAAAACATTCTTTTTATTGGAATATTATTGTTGACTAGCATCATTATACGCGTGCTACGGTGCGCAGAAAACACTGAATTGCTAATTTTATAATATTCGACAGATTTAGGATTATCAAAAAATTCAGGGAATTAAGACAACTTCTGAAATTTCGAATATTTAAGGATTTCAGGAAATATAGAGAATTTAAATCTATCAAAAATTTAAGTAATTTACACAACATAAAAAATTCAGAGGATTTAAGGAATTCAGAAAAATTAAGTAATTTTGACAATTTAATTAATTCATTGAATTGAAAGAATTCCGAAAATTTAAGGAATTCAGAGAATTGAAGCAATTCAGACATTGTCACGCATTCAATGATTGCAAAGAACTCAAAATATTCCAGGAATTCTTCGATTTCCGAATTAAAGAAATTCAGAGATTTTTAGTAATCCTATATTAAAAATTCAAGGAATTCATTTAATTTACAGAATTTCAGGGATTTTTGAGTCTTTAACGATTTCAAGGAACTTAAGGAATTCGTTGAATTCAAAATATTCGAGGAATTCAAGGAAATCAGAAAAATCAAGGATAACACAGGCCTACAAAAAAAGTTGTCTGCACGAGATAAGTCACTAGGCTACCCTTATGGATTTTGAGCCGCTGAATCCGAATATAGCCTCAGAACTATAAAATATAATCATTCTCAAACGATACAATTTTGAGAGATTTAAAAATTAAACCATCTTCAAGATTTCGATATATGCTTTCAATTCAAGATTGTTTATTTTACGTGATTTCAATTTTGAATGAGAAAGCCATAAAATTTTTCTTATATTTAAAATCATTTATACTTTTTGATATAATGAACTAAGAAGGTTAAAGACTTCACTTATGCTTGAAATTAAAGTGTAGCAATTGTAATAAAATTTAACAATTTTGTTATTATTACTGAAACTAATATTAGAAGTATAATATTAAAATATTAGGCTTTTTCTTTATTCGAAGTACTTGTGTACATAAAAAACAGTATTTCTTATTACACTTATCCATTTCTGTACTTTAAATCCTTAAAATAAGGAAAGGAAGTTCAAGTTTTTAAATAATTTTTTATGCCAGCGTTTATGCTTTGTTTTCACTGTTTTTATACCGAATATTTTTATTTGTACCATATTGGTATAAGTCTGCCCCCCTAAATAAATGTCTTCCCCCCATATCACATCCAAAAAGATAGAGTCGTCACCAGGCTTCGCTTACACAATTTGCAAGGCTCATTAAGGCATCTTTTCCACCCATCCCTGTCAAAGTCTTTCATGGACAGGTTTTCCCCGGGCATCACTTCCCCGGTTTGAAATTAAGACTTAAAGTGAAATCAACTAGCAGGCTTCCCTGGGAATCACTTAACCACTGAAATATTAAGACCACAACACTATGTCAGCTGGCAAGCCTTCCTCGGGCATCTCTTTGCTAGTGCAATATTAAGACTAAAAGACACAGTGTCATCCACGGACCCATTGCAATATTAAGGCCATGAACCTATCTCATTGACTGGTTAGCTTTCCCTGGGCATCGCATTCTCAGTGTACTTTTGAGACTACAACACTGTTGCATCGAAGGAGAAGCCTTCCCCAATCATCTTTTTCCCAATGCAATTTTAAGATTAGGGCACAGTGTTATCGACAAACAAGCTTTTTTCGGGCAAGCTTTTTCTCGGAGCCAATGAAATATTAAGACTAAGGAAGAGTGGTACCGACCGGAGACAATGAGATTCAGTGAAATATAAAGCCCATGAAAGTGTGGCATCAATGGGCGAAACATTGCTGGGCATCTACTCCCTAGAAAATTAATAAGACGCTTAAACTATGAGATCGACAGGGTACGCTCTCGCCGTACATTACTTCTCTAGTCAGATATTAAGACTACGATACTATGGAATTTACGAAAAATCCTTTCCCAAGCATCACATCACCTGTGGAATATTAAGACCACAGCACAGTGGCTCAGACGGGCAAATCTTCAGAAGACAAGCCTTCCCCGGACCTCCCCCCGTCCCAGTGAAATGTTAAGACTAAAACACAGTGGCAACGACGGGCAAGCCTTTATGGGGCATTGCTTCCCCGGTGAAATAATAAGACCATGGCACAGTGGCACCGACTCGAAAGTCGTACTCGGGCATCACCTTCCCAGTGAAATATTAAGACCACAGCACAGTGGTACTGGCAGACAAATCTCTCTCGGGCATCTTTTCTCCAGTGAAATATTAAGACTCCGACGCAGTGGCATCGACGGGCAAGCCTTCACCGGGCATGACATTCCCAGTGAAATATGAAGACCATAGTACAGTGCCATTGGCGAGTAAGTCTTTCTCAGGCAAGCCACACGGGTGCGATTGTCTGAATAATAATATCATTTAGGATAACTGTGAAGATCTTATACAGTGTTTTCAGACCAGTGATTGACTTGTAATTCTTCGGATCAGCTGAGATGCCCCGCTTTGGCCCGAGTAATGGGTGCCCTTCCACCAACCACTGCGAAATAGGCTCTTCCAACTTTACATATCAGGTGAAAATGCGGGCCAGAATCTAGTGCGTTGAAGCAAACTTCTTGAACCAGAAGTTTTCCAGAGATTTCCGGAGTCCCGGAGCGGAATAGTTTGCATGATTCTTAATCATTTTTTCACCTTCTCGGTTTTGATAGGTAGGCATTCTTTCTTAAGTGTTATGCAGAGATTAGAAAGCTTTTTCAAACCATTTATGTTCTTTGAGTCTCCTTTTTGTGGATGCTGGACTTCTTAGACTTCTTTCTAAAATGCTTTGACCTCCTCTGGTTTGGGCGGACGGTTCACAGTAACTTGAGGATCTTGGAAGAGTCAAGATGAGTCAGAAAAAAACTGTTGGTTTTCTCTAACTCACCTCTATTTCCGATCTAGACTTCTCCTGGCTATAGATGGTACCCGTATTCTGCGAGCAATATGTTGCCATTGTAGCAAGTTGATGCATTTTTCTTTTTGTCTTGTGATAAGCTGCATTATACACACCACAATTGATAGTCCAGAGGGCGGATTCTGCGAAAACATCTTCACGAAGCTCGTCATCCAGTTCAGCCAGAACTTTGGGCTTGAGAGAAACCTAGATGTCAATGTAGCATGCAGTCGTGCCATGTGACCTCCTCATTCAGGAGCCATACTAGTATTGTAGCACTCTAGCAGGTCATCGTTGAGTCGATCTGTCTCCCCAAAAGTATTGAGATTGTTGACTATGTTTTTGTTATCATTGTTATTCCTATGAGAAGCTACGTGAAGGTACGGTTGTTACGCCTCCATTTGGGGATTAATTCCTTCGAGACTACACCTGGATTTTTGTCCGTGACTGCTTATACAATAATTATTGTAACCATATTCAGCAGAAGCCCTTCGTACGTAATTCTAATTTTTAATTTTTTAAGGAAAGTGTTTAGCAACCACCACAGGGGCCCACTGGGTGTAACCGACATTTAAAAATGACACCGGCTCCCAGTGGAACCGCATTAAATAATACGTATGGCTACGTCTCACGACCGCGAAAGGGGTGGTCACAGGGAACGATAAAATTACATCGACAGTCCAGCGAAACCCTCGGTGTGTCTTGAGGAAACGAATCGAGCCAAAAATGACAGCACTTTCGATAGCACCGATCACAAGGACAACTATTTTAACCGAATAGTTTGGGTACAATCGTTGCTGCTCCCTTTTGAGGTCTTGATACCTCTCCTCCTTTTCCTGATCCTTGGCAGTGATGTTGTAGTCGGTCGGAGCCGAGAATTCGATCACGAATATATTTCTTTTCTCGAAATCTTAAAGATCGAGGTGAAGCCTTAAATGTGCACGGAAGACTGCTTTTTGCAAATTGTAGTTCCAGAAATTGTGACACTTCTCGTTTTTGAAGATTCACTCAGAGTTTTCGGCGGGGTAGGGTTTCGGCCAACACCGTAAGAGGGACAAAGATAATAATAAACAACTCTGATGGCCGCATTGTGGGCCTGTTTTATTACAGTTCTTTAAAAGTTTCTGTGCACTTTTTTGTCAAACAGCTGTTGGCGGAATTTTTCAACCTCTGCTTTCTTTACTTCGGCTTTTAGAAGTGAAGCATATACATGGAGAAATGCACTTTCGTCACTTCTGATGTTAAAATTTAGGCCAAGGGTCTCGACCGTCTTCTCTGCGGCTTTGTAACGGAACGGTCCTTTGCCAATCATCTCGTAGTTCCTGACTATTTTTATGAGAGGATCTATGCTATTGGCAACGGTGTAAGCTATATTTAGAACAATTCGGTTACACGTACACTGGAGAATCCGCGTCCGCCTTGACGGCGTGATATGTATACTCTCGTAGCAGACGAATTGATATACTATCAATACTGCATGATCTTACGTGTGGCAATATCAAGGGCCATTAGCTCAGATAAACGCAGATATCTTGTTCAACGCCGAGAGATTTGAAGATAAAATTTGTCAAAAAAGATGCTTATATCAGCTTCGGAGAGACTCGTACGTTGATGTTACGTCTGGAATGCAGCTACGAGGCACGCCCACGTATGTACAGGTCTCTCCAGACCTAAGATGTCTAATAACACGTATATTTACAAGCACAGGTTCTTTGGGAATACTAATAATAATTCCTTTTTTCAGATGAATTTAGGCACACTTGTCCACTCCAAATTCCGTACCAATCTTCACTATGTATTGCTTAATAATATTTAAAGCACTCTGAAGTTTGAAAAAAGCCGAGTGCTTATGGTATCGCTCTGAAAGACGCACCTCTGCAAATTGACGGCCGTTGTCACATAATATTTTCCAGATTCAATAGTAAATTTATTTTTTTGAAGGGGCATCGATCTCTCCATGTATCTTACTATGCGTGGATGAACCTTTAAGCTTTTCACCAGACAGATGATAAGCCTATAAGAGGCTGAATCAAAAATTTTCCAACAGTCAATCCAAACTATTCACAGGACGCGCTGATACGCTGGTGCATCTTTGCAGACGCTCCTGCCAATTAGCAGGTTTTCTTGGCAGCCTGCTACATCTTTTTTCGAGCCACGTTGTTCGTACATCTCTCTTTACACAGACTTAATTCTTTGAGCAATCCTATTGTACAGGACAGCTGTAAAGATCTTATATAGCGTGTTCAAACAAGTTATTAGCCTATAATTTTCTGGGTTGAACAACCTGCCTCTTTTCATCAGAAGTATAATCCTTAACACTATCCACTGCAGAATGGGCATTTCCGATGATAAATATGAGGTGAATGTGCCTGCCCAGATGTTGGTGTGTAGCAACAAAATTATTCCATCAGAAATTCTTGATACCATATGGTCCTCTAAAGAAAAATTTCTTAGTGTCCTTAAAGGCCTTTTTTTTACCCCTTCGTCAGTGATTGATGGATATTCCTCCTTAGATGTTATAAGGGTGTCGCAAAACTTTATGAAGTAGATGATATTATCAGTATCTTCTTTCAACTACAGTGTTTTCGGGATCTTGTATACCTCTCTCCAGAAAGTCTCTAACACGTTCGGCTTTAGTTGATTTTTGTTAGAAGCAGGGTGAACAATGAAGAGGCGCGATGGGTCAGCAAGAAGCTATTGATTCTGCCTGATCCGTCTCTTCCTCTTCTGCATTCTGCTTCTCGTGTCAGATAACACTCGTATTTAGTCAACAATATGTTGCTTGATTGTCAGAAGATTTGACTTGTTCAGTGTTTGATTGAAGATTTTCTGTTCTTAGACGAACTTTCGAACCCTTTTCGTTTGAACGGTCTACCAGATGTTATGTAGTCAATCACACACTGAATACAATACGCGTTTTTACTTGCCATCCAATCTTCATATTCAGTTGATGTACGCGTCTTTTGGTTTTTTTATCCATCTTCGGTTTTGACATTTGATTTAAATTACTTAACGCTCTCGCAGCACCATTAACGCGACCGAAAACTACATTTCACCCGTAAGCTTCTTAGAATTTGTTTGACACAAGGATGATTTTCGGGTTATTAACCAGTAACAGTTTAGCACCTTGAGAAACACTGATGATCAGGACGACTAGCTTATAACTAACTAGCTTATAGGCTTGAATGTTATGTTTTCCTCGACTGGTAGATAATATTCGATAACGAACAAGGTTCGTTTCTCCTAGTCAAGAAGAATTATGTCAGCATTCAAATGCGCAACCGAAACCATTGTAGAGAATATTTAGTTCCAGTATATGCGGTACTTCTTACTTTCGTCAATTGACTTTATTTTCTTAGTATCATTTGGCGGAGCGGAATTAATGCTAATTATGTGAGAGTAACTTAGATGGTAATAAAGCAATCTTAGTGCCGAATTCTGAATTTGTATGTACGTCGCTCCGGCATGAGCTGAACAACTACATAGTAGATGTCCTAAATGCTGAAGGTGTGCATAACCTGCTCTGCAGCTATCGCAGTTAATGTCTTGGCTCAAAATGTGGCGACAAAATGCTAAAGTTGAAATGACACCGTATTAACACGCCGAAATGAAACCGTCCGGGCACGAGTTCAATGCGGGTGTTTTAAGGAAAGCAAACGTCAGCGCTCACAATATCGATTGATATATACGAATATACATATAATTAAGAGTTTTTCATAAAGTTAAAGTTTTTCAGATTAGCACACGCTCCCAGCGAAATCACGGTAAAATATCATAAGACGTGGTTAAGGCTGGAATTTTACCGCGATTTCGCTTCATGTTCCAAGTATTAAAATTTAACCACTGATATTTCTTTTTATAGAATTAAGTTCACAGGCACGAATGCGCTCAGTAAATGGAGTCCCTCCTGCTGTACCGTCACTTCTTCCTCTCCGGAGAATTCCTTATCAACCTTCACCATATTTGGATGTTTTACTAAAGCTCGAGAATGACTTCTCTCATCTCAACGCAGGTACATATTTGGTAGCAAGGGGTAATACAATCATTGGATGGGATGATGAAGAACGTATTCGACCATTATATAATAGACAATTCCAGATGGTATTTAATAACTTACAAACTAATGTGACACGACCAGTTGAGTTTAAAGAGCTTGATCGAATGGGTGTATTTGGTCGTATGCCACAAAATGCGGAGTAAATGTAAGCTTTTCGCACAGTGTTTAAATGCATTATCTAAAATGCTTAGAATATATATTTTAATTTAAAAAAGGGAAGGGTCCATCCCTGTTACGGTTTTTTTAATTACGGTCTAGTAAGCAATCTTAAGGGTATCTTAATTAATGTATTTTATTTTATTCCAATTCAATCCAGTTTTCTAAAAACGTTGAAGTAAGATATCTTACAGGTATCTTTATTATTGTATCAGGCTTTATTTCAACGAAATACAATATTTTGAAACTAATAATAATAATAATATAATATAGAAATTATATTGAATTGATCTTTATCCCTTTTCTTTTCCATTCTTCCTTCATGCCTATTCTCAGCTAAATCTTGTTCTCTTTTCTTGCGCATTATTTCTATATTGACACTTTCTACAGTATACTTTTTGGTTGTCTTATATAATCGTTTTTGACGTATTGGGTATTTTCACCCCACCCACCAGCTAACTTTACTTCATAGACTGCTGAAGGGAAAAACAAGGGACCAAGTGCATGGGATTTGGCCTTTTTCGCCCTGTTTTGCTAATACCTTCGTAAAAACTAATTTTTTCTGTATAAGTGTCATCGAAAAATAGTTTTTATTTTTGAAATATTATTCAACGAAAAAACAAAATTATAATAATTAATATTAATCTATACAATCTATACAATTACTTGTTATTTTTTTATTAGCATATTCCTTTTCTTATATTCTACTTGCTACCGATAACCAGGATAATTATGGATTAGCGGGTAAATATGGATCAACATATTATTACATAGAAAACTTTCTTATCTAAGTGGAATTTTAGATTAGATTGAGTCAAATAGTAGAGCTTATTTAAGTCATAAGATAATCTCTTTTATGCTAGCTGTTTATAATTATCGTAATTTAAGGCTGATCCATTTAAGTCCCGTAGCACTGCAGTTAAAACTTATTGGACTATGCCTTTTTATTTTAAAGCCCCGCTGAAAGAGAGGTCTGTACACAAGTCACCTTTGCTGCTAAAGTAACCTTTAAGCCCTGTAGAATTAGTACACAAGTGAGTAGGGCGAAAAAATTGAATTTCGTGCGATCAATTTCTAATAGCAAAAAATTTTTAGTTCTTGATAAGTTCAATACACTATTACGTTTTTTTAAATCGATTTATATCTTTTACCGACTCAACCGTATTAAAATTAGCGAAAAATAAATTTGCGCATAAAGTGTGTGAAAAAATGAATTCTTACAATCACCAATTTTTTATATACGTAGAACTATGTGCCTACAAAATTTATGAAAGTACCTATTTGATATTAAAAATGTAAATATTAAACATTAAAAATTTATTGAAATTTTTCAATTTGAATTTTATCTTTTTTGCATTCCGTGCATAAAATGACCTCAAAAAATGTGTGTAATCAAGAGTTGAGATGCCTGAATTCAAAACCAAGGGGGATTTTACTCAAAACTTTAATTGGTAATAATTAATTAACTAATTATTTAGTTTTTATAATTTATTTTTGAAGTAATTTTATGGAATTCAATCAAAATTAAATGAAAAATAGGAAAAAACATTTTGTCTTATTTCTACTTATTAATTTTCCAGATTTTCTACATTAAATAGGTACTTCCATACATTTTTCTGGCATATAGTTCTACATATAAACAAAAAACGTTGACTCACAGAATTTAAAAAATATATATTTTATGCTTATACTCGATTTTTTCATTCTAAACACGCTTGAGAAGGTGAAAGATATACATCGATTTAAAAAAATTGTACCGAGTATTTAGCTCATAAACAACTAAAACATTTTAATATAAGAAATTGGTTGCTAGAAATTTTTGGAAGCTCACACTAGTTCATATAAATATGGCCACACGACTCCACTTTACTGGTTACGGGCTTGTGGCAATTTTTCTTTTAATGAGGTGCGCTTAAAGTCACTGTTAGTCCAGGCAAATTAGCTTCAAAACAGGTCATTTTCAGAAAAAATTATAAAGTTTTCATATCTATCGGTCGAGGGTCCGTATGGCATTAGAATCAAATATCAAAAGAGTTTCCCGCTAGCCGATGGGTAAGCACCCTTAAATCTAACGAACATCCCCCAAAAATTCTTTTTTGACGATTATTTTGAAAAGGGTGCATCTAACGACAAAAATATTTCAGTACAAAAAAATAGTAAATGAAATTCTGAACAAGAAGGGTTATATGCACTTTTATTGAGCGGCTCACAGTTTCCGAGTAATCTACCCTCTGAGTGGGGGGTGAGTTTGAGATTGAAGCCCGCACGCTTCTTGACTTGCACATATGTATCTCGAAATGGCGTGGTTTTTCGGTCATAATATAAAAGATAAAAATTGTAGAGTAGAAAATTATCTATAAATATTGCTCATCAATTTGTTGTTATTTAAACAATTAAATAGAATATAAAGATTATTCCAAAAATAAATCAGTGACATTTTGTGACTTTGTGTTTCTTTTTCCTTGTATTTTCACTTTTTACGACTAGTAAAAAATCAAAAGTTCATTTTCTAATAGAAATTTTTTTTAAAATCAATTTTTTATTGGAAAATATGAACAAGCATATTATTTTACCCAAATAGTGTAACTTTTTATTCGAAATTCTATTCGATATTAGAGTTCTTTGGTCAAACAGTTTTTTTCGATTTTCTCAGTTCAAATGAGATTAGACTTGTATATCATTTTCGTTTGTACGGTTGAATTGTTCTTTCTATCAACCATTTTACAAAAAAATCCACTATTTCGTTATTTTGGAATAGTAACCAACCACTTCTTTAGAATTGAGTTTATAAATCTCTGTAAATTTATCTAGCTACTGCAAAGTTTCTTTCTCAAAGAATTCAATATTTTCTGTCTCCTAAGAACAACAGAAAGTTTCCTAGAAGATCTGAATGTTTGGGGTCAGGTGGAAATGAAAAATGTGCCTATGTTTTCCTCAAATTCTCTACAGCACCTTCAGGATTGCCTCTATTACATCGATACAAATTTTTCGAGTTCGTTCACAGTTGCTTTCATAGAAAATTTTAAAAAAAATTATCACACGAATATCAGGGATTATTTAGAAAATTGGTATGTGAGAATTTGAAGTTTGCCTATGGTTCCATAAAATTCACGAGAGCACCTTCAAAACTGAGTTTATTACACCTCTGAAAATGTTTCTAAATTTTTTTCAATAAAACATTATTTTATCATTCTCATTTGGTTTTTGTTACACAAACGAAAAAGTTTAGTTAATTCTACAAAAATTCAAGTGGTTTCCTCAGTGTAAAGTATATTAAAATCATTTGAACAATGGAATTTTATCTAGCGATATTGTTAGTACCACATTCAGATTTTTATAAAGAATAATATCTCAATTGATTTCCATATCATTCAGTGTATGCGCATTTCAGCTGTTTTCTACGCAATTAGCTATTTGAAAGGAGAATTTTCATTATGATATTTCTAGTCTGACCAAAGAATATTTTTTTAATTCAAGTATACAAAACTAGGAAAAGCCAGTACTACGAAGATATAAAAATTTCTAATATACTAATATTGATAAACTATGTCGTATTTAGTACGCACTAACCAACTATTTTAGACAAAAACTTGCATATTTATTTAATAGGTATTTCGTTGTTAACACTTGTGTGTTAGTTGTGATCGCCAACTAAAAGCAAAAACTTAAGTATTATCCAATCCTAAAAGTTTAAAATTGATTCACATCGTACTAAATTACATTTCTCTAATTCCTTAAAATATGGTTATCTGTTAGCGGACAAAATTTTCGTCGCCAAGTCAAACCCATATTTGTCAATTTCTCAATTTAAAAATAGCACGTAAGTGGTAAAAAGACTGCTCGAAAAATTCACTTTTACTATTGGTACTCATGAAAAAATACTACAACACTTTTGCTTTAAAACCCAGTTTATTTTTCCCACTAATCAGTACGTATTGGTATGTACTTCGAACTGGTTTACTCTGAAAGTCTACATGATAACATATACTGTAATAAAAAAGGTTATCGCTTATTACAGTATTTTTGCGAGACAGCTTGAAATGAGTGCATAATAAACAGCAGTACACATTATTGTTTCTTGAAATAATAGGGGATTCGTACAGTATTTTTGTAATCATCCTTTTATCGATACTTAATTTTTTTAATAAAATTGTGTAATATAGATGAAGTATAGTTTTACGAAGTGAGTTACAGTACCTGAAATTAAAAAACCATCGAGACATTTTCTTCTATAAATAGAGAAATATTATTAAAGGATTTGAGAAATGAAGGGAGATTCAAACATCCTATCTGGTCCACCATTTATTTCAAAGGGATTTCATTTATCTTTAGGACAGTATCTTCATGGCCGTATACAAAAATATGGATCAAAAACTGCACTGGTAAGAAATAAATAAATAATAAATCATATGATTATATGTACACTGGAACCTGAATTTCCGAAAATCTGGATTTGTAGTTAACTAGTCTTCATTGATCAACGGTCTTGATTTTACGCATCGAAAATGCTATTAAAGAATCGTAAGTAAAAATGTTAAGCCAAATACCACCTCATAAGGAAATAAGTCCAGAAAATGAATTGCTGCTTCAAAAATTGCGTAAAAAAATGTTTTTAACCATTTCTTGATAAAAAGCATTACTTTTTAATCTTAAAAAATAGTGTTGCAAAATTGAAAATTAAAAGTTTTAGAAAAATTATACGAGATACGAAAATAAGTCAAGAAAACGAATCAATGCTTTGAAAAATACTTACAAAGTTATTTTTAACCATTTTTTGATAGGGCTTCTTGTTTTCCTTTTAGTAATGGTACATTTTATTAAAATATCGTAAATTCAACAATAAATAACGACAAACACAAGTTATAGTTCCTGCACGGGAACCATGTTTTACGAGAATCAGCTAAAGGCTATTTTAAAAAATGCGTTTAAGCGCATGTGATACTTAGAAAATTGTCGACTTTACCAATTTTAGGTTCCCCCGGCTTTTTTTCTAGAATAATAAATTTTTTTTCTTAAAAATTTGGGAAATGATACCGAACATGCTAACGGAAGTCCCCACACACTTTTCTTGTGAGTTAATTAAAAAAAGTTTTAATTTGCATTTAATTTGCATAGCGCTTAGGAAATAGTATCGATTTTTTCAGTGCTAGATTCCCCCGGCTTCTTTCCTAGGATAAGAAATATTTTGCCTTTAAAATTTGGGAAATGATAGCGAACATGCTAACGGACGTTCCCACACACTTTGCTTGTGTGTTTTTATCAAAATTTTGTTGATATTGCTCACAACGTGCGTGTATATTTCGAGGTTATGTGTGTTACAATTCACCCGAGCGTTACTTCCAAACTACACAATATTTTTGGCAGGAAACTTTGGACTTACAAATAAACATAGTAACTAATCTCCCGGAACTAACCTTGTTTGCAGCCAATCAAAAAAGTTTATTTCATAAATAATTTCCAGAATATCGGAAAGGCAGAGATGAAAAACGACGTAACCTCAAAATAATGTATATGCATAAAATTTTTATTTAGGACAATAATTTTTTGTTGTTATTATCCCTCAAGAAAGAGTCTGGGGCGTCCGTTATGATATTTTATAGCATCTCCGAATTCAGTTTTTAAACATTTTTATTTTTGTGGAAAAAAGCCGGAGAAACTGTAAGTATCACATGCCCTTAACAATATGGTTTATAAGATATTCCATGTAAAATCATCTGAACAATTTAAGTTAATGTTAGTAATCTTAATGAAAATAATAGTATTTGTTCTCTTATGTGCTGAAAGAAATACCGTAAAACGATTTTTGAAAAATTCAAAAAACTTGCGAGATATTCAAAATTGAAAATTTTGGTCTTTTTTTTAACTCCCATAACTTTGCTGATTGTAATGCTATCAAGATGTATTTTTTGTAGACATTACTCGTAATAAGATGCAGTTTAAAAAAATATATTTTTTGAAAAAAGTTTCAAAATCTTCTTTGATTTTTCAAAAACTGATTTTTTAACTGAATTTACGAAAAAAAAAACCAAACCTTTCTTTATTTTTTGTATAGATAGCTTACAATGTCCTCTAAAAGGCCAGTAAATTTCAGAATGGGGTCGTGGCATGAAGATCACGGTGCGAAATCAATAAAATGACCAAAGTTATGAAATTAAAAAAAAAATTATGTATGCAGGAACTTCAGAGCTCAAACTCTCGGGCGATATTTGCACTGGGATATGTTTCTTTTAAATCAAAGAAGTTTTATATTTTTTTTCAAAAATATTTTTGAAAACTGCGTCTTATTACGAATCATTTCTAACAAAAATACACCTTGATGAGATTAAAATCACCAAAGTTATGAGAGTTCAAAAATAAAGACTAATATCTTCAATTTTGCATATTTCCCAAGCTTTTTGAATTCTTCAAAAGCACCTAAAAAACCAATCTTACACGAAAGATAAAAATTTTTGTTATTGTAACATAGTCTACAACGGGAAAAAACGAAATATTACATGAAAAAAAACTGTAATCGATTTAAATTATTTATTAACACATTATTTTGTTGATATTCCTGTTAAAAGTTTGTGTATTTTACATTTACATAACGCCACATAATAATAAATAATTATAAAAAGAGATCTTAAGGTTAGATTTCAGAATAGGGGCGTCACCTGTCACCTTCGTTTTGGCTAGAAAAAAAAATTTGTTTGTCAACAAACTATTGGAATCTTTAGTTGAACGACGAATGAAGCGATTTGATGAGGCAAAAGTTTCACAGAAAAAACGAAAGAGAAAGTTTACATCGATTCCTGGTAACAACCGGGGATTCCCATCTGTCAGTTGCTTTTTGCGCTTTTTGCTAAATGGTATTAAGTAAGTTTTAATTCCTCCACAATAGTCTCATTTATTTCAGAGGAAATATATCAGTAAGAACAATTTTTTTCGTATTTTCTGTTACTAATTCTACATGCTTTAACGAAATTTGTTCACTTCCGCGTCACGCAGTAGACGAGATCAGAATTGTTCTCCTAAACTCAGTGAAACTCTTGCCGAAATATTTTTTATTTTTAACCGCTGCAAGTCTGACTTGAAACAAATTTTAACTTTTGTTTTTTCTGTGTCGTTTTAAATCTGGTGTCCCGATTTATAGCTCGAATTAACTCATACATTGCCGTTTTCCCCTTGCTGCTAAGGACGTTTTTTGACCTATCAAAGGGGTATTTCTGGTAGTTTGGATGTTTAAAAGCACCTAAACGGTGAGTTAAATATGATCATTCTACTATCATAAAATAGCAATATTTGAGACATCGAAGTAACAAAAGTAACGATAATTTTAAACTTTTGCCTTGTCAAAGCACTTCATTTCTCGTTGAATTAAAAATTCTAATATCTGTTCGCCGATAAAAACTGTTTTTCCAGCCAAAAAACAGTTGACTCCCCTATTCTGCGATTGCACTGAGCTTAAAATTAGGGAATGTAACTTTTCTGAATTATAGCTAATGCGGATGACTTTTTTTATCGACTGCTAGGCGATAGAATTTGGTATATAGATGAAGGTTCGATACCTTGTAGCGTTATACATTTCATTTGTAATATAATATTCAAAATGTAATATATGCATTCAGC
>NC_046661.1:119204402-119227438 GCF_010883055.1 Belonocnema kinseyi
GCAACCAACTAATATTTATTTTTTAAATATCTTTTTTGTCATATTGTTAGCTAGCAGTATTCGCTAAAATTAACCAAAATGTTTAAATGAAATTTCAATTCTTGAAATTATAAATTATATTCGGACGATATGCAGTCGTATAATGATAAATGGATAAAGTAGATGCGTCCTAAGAAAAATTCAATGATTTTTTATAATTTTGTGAATTAACTCCGGCATCCAGGTTTGGGCCAACATTGGTAACCGCTGCTCCGCACTGGGGGGGGGAGGGGGGGTCGTTTTTTAATTTCATAATAAAAAGTTAATTTCTTATAACTTTAAATTGTTTGTTGCATTATATGTTTTATATTTAAAATTTATCAAACGTCTATCATTCTTTTACGTTAAGAAAGTAGAACGTATTCATTCTTGAAGGCTATATAAATATCAAGGGTAATTTCCGAAAAGTTGATCATTTTAGACATTAAGATTTAAAATTTAAGAAATTTAAATTAGGTTCAGATCTAAATTGAAAATCCCATTTAACATGCAATAATCAAATTCATGCAAACTCCTGTTAAAAAAAAAAACAAGAATCCAACGACCAAATTTGGACCACAATGAACAAACAAACAAAAAAACCCTATTATAATTTGAAAACAATTTCAAAAAGTAAATTTTCGGACAAAAATAAAAAAGAGGAAAGAAAAATGAGAATGCAGCCAACCACATCCCCTTAATTCTTTTTTTCTTTCTTTCGTCTTTTTTATTTTTATCACTTATTTTAATTATTCACTTTTATTACTATAGGTACTCTTTCTTTGATACCTGAGAATCAAATGAGGGTCAGTAGGCCAATCTGTTGTAAACACAATATAAATATCTGTCACAATTACATCAGAAATACAGAAAGTAAAAGAAAAACAAAATTCGTGAAACAACCCCTTTAAATGTAATTAATCATATTAGCATAACTTTTGTTTAACTTATCCTAATCGGTTTTTAAATTAATAGATAACTTTTCTTGTTTTGAAATATAAAGCATTTCCATGAATTCTCTCTTTCCCTCATTACTTTCACTATGCAAAATTTGAACATTATCCTAGTCAAACTCATGGTCAACATCAACAAATTTCTTTGTATGGCTGGTAAGAACACTCTTATGACAGCGTTCTAAACGAACATCACTTTTGTGTTCCTCTATCCTAGTATTAAGAAGTCTACCAGTCTGTCCCACGTAATTCATCTTGCAGATCCTGCTAGTGATCTTATAGCCAACACCACCTTTTTCAATATTATCTATAGGATCTTTGCAAAAACTTATCACTAAATCCATTTTAAATAGTATACGCAAAATAGTCTGAATTAAACATTTTTTTAACATCTGAAAACTATTGAATTTATGTTGACAAAATTTTTTAACACATACTAATATTGCAGCCCGGCCATCATTTATTGTTGTAATAGTAAATTGTGGTTTTTCCAAGATAATTGTAGAAAAGTTAGCACACATGTGATACATGTTACGTGTCATACATAACCAGCTGACACACGATAACGTGTATGATCAGATGACTACTCTTACTGAGTAATCAATGAACCTCAATGATTAAAACAGTGATGGAATTCCACTGAGTGAACCAGTAAATATTACCGATTATCAGAAACATTCTTCTGGCTGCTTCAACCAGCTAGAATACACACAGAAAATCGCCGATCCTCTAAAGTACACCAAAATCTATGTTCAAACCACTGAAGCTGGGATGTAAAAACTAAGTCGTGACCGTCTGCATCAAAATTGATTCCTGGGTGTTCGAAAAAATTTTCTCTAGATTGTCTGCATTCAACGAAGTGAAGTTAGCTGGTGGTTGAAGTGAAAATACCTAATTGTATATGTAGACGGTCATGACATATTATATACATCCCGGCTTTAGTTTAAATGTCGACGACTATGATTAACCTAGCATTTGGAAGTTGCATTAGGAAGTTATAATTTTGTTCTAAGTGATCAGTGCGCACTGTTAAATGAAAGAAAGTTGAAAATTAGGTAAATATTATGCCAATTAGCTTCCTTATTAACAATTATTTAGTCTAATATCGCAAAGCAAATAGTTGTTTTGAGAGGTGTTTAGGTGGCTGACAGCGCAGTTCAGCCATAGGCATATAGAAATGGACTGGTAACGCTTTGGGGAGAACTACAATGGGCTCTAGAGAGAGAATACATATAAGACGTAAGGCTCTATAAAGGAGAGTACTATGGTCCGCCATGTTTATTCTATCGGCTGGGAAAATAGGTAAGCGTCTCAAAGGACAAAACAGCAATTCGCTGTTGAATTTTATTACGTAATCGTATAAATGTACGATTTTTTATACTCGGAAGAAAGTAGCGCTTGTAATAAAAATCAGATTTCATTATGTGTACAAAAGGGACAAAGTGTGAAACTTTTTTTACGCAGACAATTCTCATAAGTATTTGATAGTTTCGAGTGCACTTCAAACAACAGCGAAAAGGTAATCACCATATGGTAGTTCTTATTTATATTTGGTGGGTTCTTTCGAATTTCTCTGCTTTCACCTCCCTATTTTATTCGAATGCCCAAAAAAATGTTCAAATGTGAGCAAAATCAGTTAATATTTAGGAGTAGCGCAAATACCATGAAGTTTCCTATTGATTTAACACAAATTTTAATATGTTTAAGTACTAATTGGTTTATTATGAATACTTCTGAATGTTTAAACAATTTTTTTGTTTGCATTATTTAAGTTTTGCTTTTTTTCGAAATATTTTCATGTTCTACTTTACTTTTTAAGAATATTCTCAAATGTTTAAACAAATTAAAATTGTTTAAAAATTTTTTTTACTTATTTGATGATTTTTTATTAGCAGAGAAAACAAAATGCTTTATCACCTTATTCTAACTTCTTTCTTTTGAGAAAAATTTGACAAGAAATAAAAATTAATTGTTCTTTAGAAGATCTACATACAGGGGTGTTAGTTGAAATTTGCCGGTTTTTTCAATAAAGAAAACACTTAATCCTCAAGGGAATCTAAAAAAAATTTTATTCAAAGTATAGAACATTGGATTCTACACATCTTGCCCATCTTTCAAGCAAATCATGGATACCATTCCAAAAAAAGTTTTTCTCTTTCGAGGCAAACCATTCGACGAGCCATTTTTCGACTTCTTCAGAATTGGCGAAGCGCTGCTCTGCGAGCGAGTGTCCCATCGATGCGAAAAAGTGACAGTCGGACGGGGCGAGGTCTAGAGAGTACGGCGGGTGCTATAATATTTCCCAATTCAATGCTTTTAATGTGTTCTTAATGTGCCTAATGTGTCATGTTGTAGGATAACTTTGTCACATATTCGGGCCAATTCCGGCCGTTTTTCGATCAACGCATGATTCAAATTGATAATTTGTTATCGTTAGCGATCCGTATTCACCGTCTCACCAAGTTTTAATAACTCGAAGTACACCACACCACACTGGTCCCACCAAACATAGAGCATTGTCTTACGGCCAAAGCGATTTGGCCTTGAAGTCGATGGGCCGACCTCACCAGGTGAAAGCCATGATTTTTTGCGCTTCGGTTTCTCAAAATAAACCCATTTTTCGTCCCCCGTGACAATTCGATGCAGAAAAGATTTTCTTTCGAACCGTTCAAGCAGCATTTCACAAATGGTTTTTCGATTTTCCATTTGTCTATCGTTCAGTTGGCGTTGTACCCATTTCCCATACTTTTGGATTTTCCCCATGGCTTTTAAACGTTCGAAAATTGCTCCTCTGGTCACATTTAGTGTTTATGCCAATTGTTGTTGCGATTGGGTTGGGTCTTCATTTAATAACGCCTACAATTCCTCGTCTTCGAACTTTTTCGCTGGACCAGGATGTTCATTGTCTGTTAAATCGAAATCTCCACTTTTAAATTGAAGAAACCATGTCTCACATGTTCTAATCACTGCAGCATATTCACCATAAGTTTTTACCAGCAATCGATGAGCTTCAACTACTTTTTTCTTTTGATGAAATAAGAAAAGCAACGAATGCCGCAAATGCAATTTACCTCGAACGAAACTCGACATATTCACTGAGGTAAACAACTATGATGCTATTATTTTGGCAGAGTGGAATTGTGTATTTTTGAAGGGTATTGTCCATAGAAAAATATGACATAGATGCCAAATCATAGAAATGTATACATATCTCTAGCGACATCTATGAGTAAAATCGGCAAACTTCAACTAACACCCCTGGTACATGTACTACCTTCCTACACACATGGCAAAGATTAAACGCCAAAGAATAGGAGTTAAAACGTGCACACGATGTCGCGAAATTGTCTTCCTTCGACGATGCAGTTGCATCATACGTGTGGTGCACAGCTCGTGCTGTCTCGCAGCGGAGCACAATATACATTTCGTAATAACACAAAGGATTATCAAGAATAATAATCAGTATTTATCTTTTTGTACCTGCATTAGGTGTACTCGATAACCCATTTTCCCAGCTGATGGAATAAACATGGCGGACCATAGTTCCTTCCTATTTAGAGCTCTAATAAAACGTATGCGTATCTCTTTCCAGATAAAGCTGATTGGTCGAAAATATTTTCGTTAGGTGAAGTTTGGTGCAGCACAAGACCGTGATTTGTTTCGTAAGTGCCCCAATAATGTGACGCTCATTGTAATTTTCAGAATTGATTTATTTATAATTTTTTTAATCATAATTTATTGTAACTAAATATTTAAAATGGCGTTAGCCTGCGCAGTTTGTGGGCGTTGTAAAGACGTTTATATGGGGATACGTTTTCATACGTAAATAAAGTTATTGAATATAGTACAATAAAAAATGTTAAAACAAAACCTCAAAATATAAAGTATTATTGTACCTATGTAATACAAATGGTTATTTTTTATATTATAGAAATATTGTCGATTGCATTTTTATTTTATTATTTCGCTAGGTACCCAATAAAATATGAGAACAGAATAGAGTCCTGGTGTCCTGCAATGAATTTGACTAGAGCAAGAGTGGCAAAGCATTGGAGACCTTGCAACGTGCATTTCACCGCAGATTTTTAGAATCGAAAATTCGAAATTTCAACCAAGAAGAATGACTTTTGAAGAAAATTGAAAAATATTCAACAAAATAATTAAATTTTAAACCAAATAATGAAATTTTTAACCAAAAAATAAAGAGTCAACCAAAAATTTAAAAGCAAACTTTTTAATCGCAAATAATGAAATTTCATATCCAAAATAATTTGATTTTGTTATTGGGCTCTAGTAGCTTAGTTTCCATTTATGGGAACAAGCGGGAAAGGATGGGAATAATTAAATAGAATTTTGATCATTTGTCGACTAAATAATAACATTTTCAATAAACATTAAAGTTCATTTTGATTAGTTTTAAAATATAAGCTTAAAAACTGGAAATTTTTGTTAAAAAATAAAGTTAATTTTTCCTTTTACACTTTTTAATTTCAGGCTACACATAATTTTAATAGTTAAAAAATTGTATGACACTATTTTTCAAATTTTTGACAGTTTCCACATTATTTTTGAATTCACAAAACGATTAATATTGTAGCATTTTTAATCAAATTTCAAGAAGAATTTAATTTTCTCGACATGAGCCAAAATTCAGTCTCAAAATGTTACATTTCCCTAGATGCCTAGATGTGCAACTACGTTTAGAGGAATAAATTTGAAACTGAAAATTATCTGAAATGCTCATTGGGAGTCCAATGAAATTTGATCTGAATCAAAATTCAACACCAGCGTTTTTCTGTCCAGTGGCTCATTTTAAAAGCACAGAAAATCGCCGATCCTCCAAAGTACATCAAAATCGATATTCAATTGAGTTGCAACAAATCTGAGCCACCCAGATTCATGATGAGAATCTAGGGGGAAAGCATCATTTAGAGACTGTTTTTTCTGATCCAGAGCAACGTGAAGTGTCTGCTACAAACTTGCAATCACCTATCAAAATGATATCGGGTGTTATTTAGGTTAAATAGGTGTTTATAAGCAGGTAACGTATAATAATAATAATTACCTAACTTTTAATTTCCTTCCATTTGTGTCAAAATTTTTTCAAGTAGACCACTTTTTTTGTATGGGTTGTGATTTTTCTTCGGGAATGCATGATAAGCTAGAATTTTACATAAATAAAATGGACCCGAAACATTTTTGCATAATTTTCATTTTTAGAGTCGTTATTGTTATTGAAATTTTTTAGCATTGTTCTCGTAATTAATTTTTTTCTCCCGATCGGTACAAACTGTCGCCATAATTTTTTGCGTGTTGCGTTAAAAATGTCCATTCTATAAAATAAAAATCATTTGACCATTGTTGCATAAATATTGATGAAATTAGGAACAATTTTTATAAACAAACAAAATTCGTTTCAACTTCTCAATTGGTTTCAATGTTTTACTTGACTTATTACGATAACTCGTTTAATTGCGAAGATTTTGGAAAAAAATTAGGGAACTCGCATATCATCAAAAGTTGTGCGTGTTTTCGTGTTGACGTTCCGCGCTCAATGCCGCGCGACGTACGGAATTCATATTAAGGGCATGATCTTTGGTGATCACGTGACCAAACTAGTCCCCGGTTATGAACATTTTTTTTGGTGCTCACTGTGTCCACACGGATTGAGTTGTCGTGTTTAAACTTTGACAGATAAAATAAAAAGAACTAAAAAACTTTCGTATACATCAATATATTGTTAATTTTAAGGAAAGTTTATATATAAATTGATGGAGTAGGATATTACCATTCGAGTTATAGCACTTTGCAGATCATTTTTGATTTAATGCATTTTAAATTTTTTAATTCGCTCATATTGAGCACTGACACCAATTTTATACTAAATAGTCTAAACCTTGAAAAAGATTAACATAAGCAATAAAATTTGCACATTCGTTGCAAATCAACAAATAAGTATCTGCACACACGTAACCTATCATTATTTTTTGGGCCTTTTCAGCGATTTCTAGCGGAGAAAAAAAGAAACTTTTAACGTCAATAAAGTCGTGATCAAGTGACGTTCGTTCATGACATTTTTGTGTAACATGATTTTCATTTTTTTGGTCCTAAAAATAAAAGATAAAATTCAAATTGGAAACATTATCAACAGTGAACTAACCGGCGTAGCTCTGCGTCGGGATCGTCTTGTCTTTCGCCGTCGGGCGAAATTATATTATTATTACTTTGGTATAACTTAGAATTGTTTCACACCAGTACAAAAAATCCACAAAAATATATATCCATTAGAAAATTTTAATTATTTTCTGAAGATGAACATTTCTCAAGTTGGGACTTGGACGGATTTTCGAGTATCACATTCTAAGATGTTCCTCGATTTTTTTAAATCGAGGCATCTACTTCATCGACGTTAAAATTTTTTTCCTATTTCTATAGTATTTCACTAGAAAACTTTCTTCGTAATTATAAACATTTTGATATATACAAACGTTCCTTAGTCCTTTCGGTATAACTTCCTAAATCCTGAACACGATATCTCAATCCGTGTGGACCGAAAAATATAAAAATCATTTCATTCTCCACACAAAAATTTTATGAATGAACTTAGTCACGTGATCTCGACTTTATCGACATTTAAAGTTTCTTTTTCTCTCCGCTAGAAATCGCTAAAAATGCCCCAAAAATATTGATAGGTTACGTGTATGCAGATACTTATTCGTTGATTTGCAACGAATGTGCAAACTTTATTGCTTACATTAATTTTTTTAAGGGTTAGACGATTTAGTCCAAAGTGCTATAACTCGAATGGTAATATCCTATTTCATCGATTTATAAATAAACTTTCTTTAAAACTATAAACATATCGATGTGTACAAACGTTCTTTAGTGCTTTTTATTTAATCTGTCAAATTTTAAACACGATATCTCAATCTGTGTGAACACAATGAACACCAAAAAAAATACTCAAATCAGGGAATAGTTTGGTCACGTGGTCACGAAGAGCATGCACTTAAGACGTGTAAGATATTAACGGGCAAGACACGCTGCCGCGCGCAGTGCGATTCATGTATCGTACGTCGCGTGGCATGGAGCGAGGGATGTTAACACGAAAAATCGCGCAACTTTTGATGATATACGAGTTCCCTAATTTTTTAAAATTAGGACACTATTAGGGAACTATCCTAAAATTAGGGAACAAAATTTGATTTTTCAAAAAATGCACAATTTACAATTGAATTTTTCATCTTTGCGTACGGCTACAGAGAAATCTATTGATCTATTTAGTTTAAAGTGTTAACTGTAGGCGTTTGGTACTACCTCTACTGATGCCCGGGTGAAGCTAAATCTATTGGTATTGTTAACATAAAATTGCAAATGCAAGTGTGCAGTAAAATTTTCCAGTAATACGTTTGTAGAAGTTATAATAAGCAGTAGTACCATTGACCGAGAAATTTCCCGGTTTCTGGGTAATTTCGATACTGCCGGGTATATTTCGGGAAATCGCCAAATTCCGGAATGGATCGGAAGAATACATTTGAATTATGTTTATTAAAATCAGTTGAATGTTTCAGAAAGTAATAACCAATCATAATGAGAATTTTTCATTTGTAAGTTTCTTTTAGTTCTGCTCTAGGCTGAGTTTTGCATATAGAATGTTAGCCCAGCCCGGTGTTAGTAGGGGTGCTCTGCGTATTCAGCAATGGGAAGTTGCATTCTACATGCCAAAGTTGAGATAAATGGTTGATACTAGACTTAAAGCATATATTACATGGAATGCTAATCAGGCATAATTGTGCATCCTAAAGATAGCCAGCGCTGTTAAAAAAAATAAAATAAAATATAATAAAAAAAAATAATAAAGAATAAATAAAATAAAAGTTATGAAAAGTTAAGAAAAAAGGACCCAAATTTTCATTTTTTGATATCCTAAGTTTAAAAAAAAACGATTATTTTGTGGCTTTTCTTTTAACAACTTTAAGAACTTAAAGAACTCTAAAATTTAGAATTAAGGCCGTTAGTAGAGGCAGTATGCAATTACATTTTAGTGAGAATTGTTATTTACTCTTTAGTAAATAATATTAATTCGTTCAAAAAGTGTAAACCCAAATCTCTATTGCGATTTAGAAAGATTTTACATAGTAAATAAGCGAAAATTATATGTAAAAGTGGTTGGAAACTATGTTTTGTAACATTGTAAAATATGTTGTTTTTCAATTTCAGTTTATTTGACAGGTATAACATTTCTGGGAAATTTTCGAATTTGTCCGGGTATAATTCGTTTCACCGCTAGAGTGCGCCGGAACATTGCCTGGTCCCATTGCGGCAACACTGATAATAAGTCGAGTATTGCCTTCCGGCAAATATGCCTGATTTCTATTTTACCTTTTGGCACATGTTAGTCTAAAGAATGCTAAAGAATTTCAGAGCATTTGTGTTGAATTTCAATCAATCCAAAATTATTTCTAACAAGTTTAAAAATTAATGTCCGGCGTAATATGCTAAATATGAATTCTAAAGAGCTACGTACATATTTAATCTAATAAAATTAAATTTATTAAGGGGCTCGTCTAGCGTAGCGGGCTAAAAATGAGAGTAATTTTGTCAAATGATTTTGAAGACGAGGCAACAATGAATCTTTTAGATAATTTCAGGATTTATTTGTCCACTCATATTACTAACAGAAAAATTCGCAAAGCAAAACGGCGGGTATGACAAAGATAAAAATGAAGGAAAAGGTCTTCTTTTGAATTAAAAATGTTTAAATCCTTAATTTTTTTATAACATTTGAATAGCTCCATTTTTCGCGGCTGTAATTATTCACATAATTTTTCTTTCAGGTCAATGCAGATACTGGCGAAGAAGTATCATTTGAGAAAATTATAAACGATAGTCGTAAATTGTCAGTTTACTTACAAAAATTAGGTCTAACAACAAACGACCGAATTGCTATATGTAGCGAAAATAATTTCAATTTTTGTACAGCATCGTTTTCAAGTTTTCTGCTCGGAATTACATTGTGTCCTGCAAATCCATTATATACAGAAACAGAATTTGTTCACATATTATCGATCTCAAAGCCAAAGTATATTTTTGTATCACCTACAGTTGCATCAAAATTGCGAAAAATTGCCAGTGAATTGCCATGGTCTCCAAAGCTGATTTTGCTCTATACCGATGTTTCCCAATCAGAAATTCCTAATGTTCCTGATATCATAAACAAAGTTCCAGACTTTGAGTCAGACAACCTACAACTTCCTCGAGTTGACATTGAAAATCACGTGGCGGTTATTCTTTATTCGAGTGGGACATTAGGTATGCCTAAAGGAGTTATGCTTACTGATATGAATCTTTTACATTTGGCCGAACGATTGGTTGAGTTCACTGATACATCCATATTACCCGACGATATGAGCCTTACAATCTCTGGCATAATGCCATTTTTCCATGGTTATGGATTTTCTGCTCTATTTCTAGTTTCTCTTCATCTAGGCCTAAAAATGGTTACATTTGATCGATTTGAAGAAAGGAAATTCTTAGCAGCAATTGAGAAATACAAGATTAATATATTAACATTGGTGCCAACACTCATAGTATTTTTCGTAAAAAGTCCTTTGATAGAGGAATATGATTTATCGAGCATATTGAAAGTAATGTGAGTATATTTAATGAAATATGTATGTGGGAAAATATTCTTTTTATTAGATGACTCAGAAAAAATAGGTATTTGTTAAAAATCTTAATTTCGAAATTTTGCATTATGTATCTACATGAAATTGTTGTTGGGGTTTAGCAAGATCCATAATATGCCTAAAAGGATAAATGTTTTAATGTAATATTTTTACTACATAATCTATAGAAAATTACAGCCTCCTCGACATAAAGCTTTTTTCAGAAACCGTTCTTATTATTTTTATTGTAATTGAAAATGTATCTCTTTGTGCCTGTAAAATGCAACACACTGGCTGCTGTGTATGCCTGGCTGCAGTCATCCGGTCTAGTTTCAATAAAGACAAAAATCTGGTAAAGAAGTTTTTGTTAGTGAGTGATGGCTGACGCAGAGTTTAAAATAATAAATTAATAAATTCAAAAAGTAGATACTTGTCAAATACTCAATTTTCAATTGCAAAAAAAACTCTAACAAGAACATTTTCCGAAAAAAGTTCTGTTCGAGGCCGGTAAAATCTCCTTTAGGTTGTGTGGTTAAAAAATCACACTGTACAATTCATTTTTGTAGACATATTGTGGATCTTGTGAAACTCCAAATCATTAGAAGAACCTTAATTAATCGATCGTCACAAGAAATATATTTTTTTGTTCAAAAAAAAGAAAAGATGATTCGTATTTTCCCGATTAAGGAAACAATAATTTCCGTAAAGTTGCCGAAACACAGGAACTTGGAATTAAGAAAGGTTTCGGCCATGTTGGATTTTAACTTTTTTAGGATTAAATCAAACAAATAATTTTTAATAATTCCAAAACCAGATCTTTGACGTTTTTTCTGGGTCATCTTTATATACGTTACTAGCAAAGTGTAATACAAGAATCTGATTGTTTAGAACAACTGAGTTTCATTTTCTTCTTGAATTAAGTAAATCAATTAATGCTATGGAAGGTTATGGAATAAATCACCATACGATATTAGAAATGCACCTTCCCTGTATCATTTTAAAAATCCTTTTTCAAATATTTGTACAATACCTCGAACCCAACTCTTGAAATTACTCATTGGTAATCTTTCGTATTTTATTCTCAAACATTACAACTTCGAAAATCCTTATTTTTTTCTTAACTTTTGTAAATTTTTGTTTCTTATTCACACAGTTTTTCCCTCTTTATTTTTACTTAATACATGCACATGAGCTTCTAATTAATCACACAATCTTAATTAATATAAAATAATCTCATGACTAATTTGACGCGTATTATTAGGTTGACTATATAAATTTATACATTTTATTTAATTTTCATACTTAATTATAAGATTAATCAAGTACTCTACCGATCAGTGCTTGTACACATTTGAAATTACCTTGTATTATCCTGTTCCTCAGAAGACTATTTAGCCCTAGGAACTTTCTTTAATAAATACAAATACAAATGTTAGGCACAAATTCGGTGTCTGTATGCCAGGTGTCTCTACAATCCACAAGTGCGGCCTCATCCAGGACCACCTGGCCATTTTCAGAATGTACCAATTTTATTTTTACGAGAAACTTCATGACCCCTTGAAAAAAATCCTAATCGGAAGTGTATCGTTCGTGAACCTAAGCCTTAATGGCTACAGGTTTTTTCTGCTCTGCAAGGAGTATCTTTTAAAGGATACTTAAACTCAGGTAAAATATGGGTGTCCTTCTTAAAAACACTGGGTCAAAGCTGAGTAGATCCGACCTATTGGCCTGACATCGCCCATAAATGAAGGCTCTACCTTTGGAGACCCCTATTCTATAGTCTATGCTATACTCTCTTATGTCAGAGTATTATCAGTCGAAAATTTCAAATCGCGTTTTGTGTAAACACATAGCGCGTTGTGCGCGTAGCGGCCTTAGGCGCCCAGAAAGAACACGATTGGGAAGTTTCAGACTGTTGAGTGCTAACCCAACATTGGAGCGTATAACATACAGCATTTTGATTCGAATTATTTTCAGTCGTGCGATTTGAATTTAATTTGCGCTAGCAGAAATTCATGCGCAAACTTTAATACACGAAAACTTGGAGGAGAAATGTCGATTGACGCGCGGATCTCGAAATGTTGGATATGACGCGCGATAGTATGTTGTGTTCGTTTGTAAAATATTTTTTCTTGAATAAAACAAACATTTTTTATTGAATAAAGGTGTGGACAGTCAGAAATTATAAAAATAAGCCAAGACTGTTGATCAGCGTGAGAATATCTATAGAACTTTATGTGTTGGATGTGTTAGATATACATTAAATGAAGACACTGAAAAGATTATTCGATTCAATGAACTGTGCTGAAACCTTATAACATCCAAGGAGGATTATCCAGCCGCCATCACGAACTTCTGGTAGAAAAAGTTTTCTTCTACACATCAACATTTGGTTCGCATTTACACCTCATAATTAAAGTCGGCGATAATCATTCTGCTCCAAATTCGGGGCATAAGTTACCCCAAATTTGCGGGGATCAGTCGCGCCAAAATGTAGGTGCCATATTATCCTAAGCTGCGCAAGTGCGGAACTGAGTCGCGTGTGCAGAACAGCTCGAATTATATTGTTGGTCAGACGGTTCGAACAATTTGGGGTAATGATCCTCTTGAATCAGTGGATCTTTTCTATCAAAAAGAAGTGGCCCCTTCTCACAGTGTGATTGTTGCACCAACTGCACGTGTTGGGTGAGCAGCTCTACCAAACTTCTCTTCGTGTACCGGAGCAAGACAACTTGTCCAACCCAAGAAACCTGCTGGACAATAACTTTTCTAACCGCGCTCTATTATAGCTTCTTTACGGCTGTTTCGAACGACAGGATGGTTCGAACCATTGGACATGTGTCAAGACAGCTTTACAAACAGTGTGCCTCAAAAAAGGAAAAGCAAAATGTCTGGTGAACCTGCTAATTGACAAGTGACCGCCAACGCTATGTATTCTATAAGTTGATCTTTCGAAGGCCAAATTTACTACTTCATCTAGAAAACAACTGTAACAAGTAACATCTTCTCCTTTCAGAGTTTCGTCTTTCAAAGCGACAGCATGAGCCCTCTTTTCTTTTACATTGCAGTTCTGCCACTATCTCTCGCACTACGCAATTTTTATGGGTACATCTACGGCAAGCTTAAGCATCGCGAGCATAGAATCACTTATGTACTTTACATGCTTATAGATTAGAGCAGCTTCAGCATGCTCTGAGGATCGTCGAGTGGTATACGCGAGAAATTTGTACGGACCTTGGATTCAATAAGCTTGACAAAATTTATCTAAAGCGGGGATCGTTTGCTGGCGTTCTCGAACACCGCGTGCTCATGAATAGAAGTGCTATGAGACATCCTGGAGCTGGAGAGACCTTCTAATTCCTAAACGTGATTGAAAACCGTATTTAGGATATAAAATCAGGAACGAAAGCCTTCTCCGTCAGATTAGTTTTTCCAATCACTAGGCGTTGTACAATATATCTGCGATGAAGAATCAGCTCACGACTTAGACATCACTACGCGTAAGATCATGCATATCCAGAAGAGTTTGCAGATCAACTTGTGTGTTTCGCCATTATGCATTTCATGCCGTAAAGGCGGGTGTGGACCTCTAAATCTCCAATGTCTTTATAACCACATATTGTGAATAAACCTCACATCGTCGTAAATGGGAGCGATCCTACCTGGCAATGTTCTATCGCGAGATAATTGGCTTGCATCGCAACATCAGACATGAGGGAAGTGTATTGTTGCAGCTACATTTTTCACTTATAAGAGCTCAGATAAAGAAAATAGCAGTCAACAATTTCCTCTAACAACTGCTCTGTAAGAAAATGCACGAAACTTTTACAGACATGTAAAATATCATTCGTTTTCGACGGAGCTAACATTTAATTTCTTCAAATCATCCAGACTTAATTCAGACAAAAATAGTTTCCTTTTCGCGTGCCAAGATGCAGAGAACCTCATGTAGTTTCTGAAAACCTATGACACATACTAGTGACCGGCTCACGCGGAAACGAATTATGTACACAGACAAAATGCAACTATAAAAGTGCTGTACCACAATCTTGATCGCTGTTGCGGTGTTGGCAGATACCCTACTCGGTAGAAAGCTCCTTGGGAGAAAGAGTCATTTGTTGAGAACTAGAGACTTCGAGAAATGACACTGCAAAAAAAAAGTCAGATTAAAAAGTATTGCTTCACATCCACGAGTTGTTTTCTGGAAATATGCTCTGCGACAACTTCCAATTGCCAGAGAAGACAATACCTTTCAATGCGTGAGTTCGCATATAACGTCTGAATCTTGAATACGTCTGAATGTGAAGTAAGAGATTTTGCGTTCAATTCTATTTAATGCGAGGGTTCTAATACGTTTCAATGCTGTAAAATACGATTAAATGCAAAACAGAATGTTTGTCAATGCTATTGAAGCGAATCTGAAGGCGAAAATATGTAAATGCTAAGTATTGAATCGAATTTACGAGACATTCTCTAGAAATCTTTCGTAGGGAAACTATGTTCGTGATTGAATTTTCGGCTCTAGGTTATAACAATATCGCAGTCAAGGAGAAGGAAAAAGAGGAACGGTATCCTTACCTTACAAGGGAGCTGCGGTTACTGTATCCAGAGTATTTGCTTAAAATGATTGTCCGGTGTTGAGTGCTTATGGAGGTACGAACCCATCACTGGCTCGTAACCTCAAAGCCATACACATGTACCAGAAAAATTCCGAGGCACTTGCGAGATGGATGTAGAGAGCTGTCATTCTTCGGTTGATGTATGTCCTTAGGGCACATGAAGGTTTACCGTTTTATCACTGTCATTACATCGCTCCCTATGGCCATCCATTCCGGCTGCTGTAAGACATGGCCATAGGTGTAATTGACCGCGATTCCACTACATGTGAGCTGATTTAAGAAAATTCATATGAGCATAGAATAAGTAAAGAATAAACGACATCTGTTGAATTCTTAGGATAAACAAACCTGTTCAAAGTGGTCTTCGAGTGTTATAAAAAGGTTAGCGTTTATTGCGTCCCTCACAATAAATTCAACTTTATGATGAAATCTATAATATATAATCATACTTAGTAACTAATCACCCATTTCATTTGTTTATTAAAAAAATGTAAGAACATTATAAATCTGATCAGCCTGAATCAAAATTTACAATGAAATATTGAATAAGAATGGTCCGCATAGCCCACGCTAGTAAATTCAAGTGCAAGAAACATGTCCAGATTTTCTAATTTATTATAATTGAAAATTATCGTTTTTGTTTTAAAAAGTATTTTCCTAATTAATATAATTGCAATAATTCAAGAATCACATTATTTAATTACTCTTCCCATATGAAATGTTACTTCGTATCTCCTCACTCTACTTAATCAGGTGAAATGTATTAAATTAAGTTAAATGGAAACTAAAATGTAACGGCACACTAAAATTTATTGAAATTTTAATGAAAAAAGTACCTCTTTTTTAAATAACTTTTGATAGTTTCGTTTAAATTAATAAGAGACATTCAGGCATTCAATTCGGCTTGTATAATTCATCAAATAAATAGAAATAATTTCAAAAATTATTCAAAATTCTTAATAGGGGTTATACTGCATATGACCGGGCTATGGAAGACTACTATAAGTTAAAGCTTGATGGGAATCCTAGGATATCAATCTTGATGTCATAGATTACTTAACTTATCTAAATTCAATGTTACGAGCGTAGAGCACATGGATTTTAGCAAAATGAGTAGCTTGAAGTAATTTTATAATCATAGGTTAACTTTTAACCAGAAAATTATTCTTTTGCTTAGAGCTGAAAGTCAAACTACATTGTTTTTGAAATTCAGATTGTTGTATTACATTTCTTATACATGTACAATAATATATATACATTTTTATACAAGTAGATGTGGTGGAGCAAAACTTTCACTGGAAATGGAAAAAGCCATGATTTCACGATTTAATCTTGATCATATCAACCATAGTTATGGACTGACTGAGACATCGTTTGCTGTTATTAGCCAGAATGCAAAGCGCAATAAAATTGGAAGCATTGGGATTTTGGAACCGGGAATATCAGGTATACAACGGTATATACAGGAAATTACTAATAAAAAATGACATTTTAATTAAAACATTTAATTTAACATTTAATTAAAAACATTTAATTAAAAATGACTTTATAATAAGCATTTACTGAGATATCACCTTGAAATTTAAATCGTAACACAACCCTGAAACTGCTTTAGCACTATATCCTTTACTTCTATAGTAGTAAGATAGTTTAGTTGCAGACCAATATTATGAGATAAATAACATTTTCTGCAAATCCAGCTGATTTATGCGTCCATCACTGTCCCAACTGCAGTGTTTCGTATAGCCTTATTTGCATCAATGAATGATCTTGTGATTCCTCGCTTTGAGATAAAAGTTTTTTTTCTTATTGAGAATCACCAAATTAAGCTTTGCCATAATATTTAACAAAGCTATTTACCTATTGTCAGTTTTTATGGAACTCTAATTATAAGCTTTGTAGTTCATAAAGTTCCCTGCAACAAGGAATCTTCCGCTCACTGTACTCAAGAAACTTTATGGTTAACTAGTCGTTGTAGAAAATACCCGTGTGCTTCATTCCCAAAAATAAATATATATATATATATATATATATATTTATTTATATTTATATACCCACGCATATTTTCTAAACGATAGTCCAAGCTAAACTTGATTCCTGCTTGCCTGTCTCCGTGATGAACAGCATTTTACTCTTGACCATTTTTACTCTTGGCCTTCCTATGTCTTTTATTCAAACAGCATTCTCTTCTCTTTTTTGTGACCGTGTTTACTGTGACTAGTAATACATCGAAGCAATTGCTTCATAGTATATCTGTGAAGCAGATTGGCCTATAAGAGAATGGCGCTTTCAGTGATTTGTTCTCCCTCCATAGAAGTTTATTCCTGATCCCATTTTGCAAAAACTTCTCCCAGTAAGTGCGCACCACAACTCTAGATTCTTCTGAATAAGTGTAGTCGCTCGTTCCGGCTTGCCGTGAATGCGGAAAGCATCGTGCAACAAGCGGGATGCGTCGATTACCAACTCCCATGATTTGCCACGTTCATTACGGTCGCGAGAGAATCTTCGTGCTCGTTGATAATCGACGCTGTATTCCGATTATTGTAAAATTTACTATTAATTATTTATGTAAAGCGGTAATCTAGACATTTACCTAAAATTTATTATTTCAGCTAAAGTCATTTCAATTGAAGATGGGAGTTCTAAGGAGGCTTTGGGACCATATTGTGAGGGGGAACTCTGCTTTAAAGGTGCAAATATTATGAAGGGTTACTGTGATGCTCCAGACTCCACCAAATCTGTGATAGATAAAGATGGCTGGTTACATTCTGGAGACGTAGGGTATTACGATGAAGATGGATATTTTTATATTGTTGACAGAATCAAGGAACTTATCAAATACAAGGGTTATCAAGTAGCTCCTGCTGAATTGGAAGCGATTTTAATGACACATCCATCAGTAACAGATACTGCAGTTGTCGGATTACCAGATGAGAATGCAGGCGAATTGCCACTCGCTTTTGTGGTAAAAAAGTCTGATTCAAAATTGACGACTGACGAAGTTGTTAATTATGTTAATGGTGAGAATCATTCAGTAACATAAAGTATCAAACATACTTACGAAACTTGGTTTCTACACTATCGGAGGTTGAATCTAGACCTGAGTATCGTATTTGACCAATGACACTAAGTCTATAAATCCCTTCTCTCAGGCAAAATGTATTATGTGCGTTTATCATATCCCAATCCTCCATTACATTTTATTATAATATTAATATTATTTTCTTATTAAAAAACTTTTGACGCATTTTTTTAGAAAGAGTATCACCAACAAAAAAACTTAGAGGTGGAGTGAGGTTTGTAAACAAAATTCCCAAGAATGCAACGGGTAAAATACTTCGAAGAGAATTGCGGAGTAGCCTTCAATCCAAACTGTGATTTACTGAATGATTGACCTTGATATTATGGCCATTTTGCAAGACATCGGAGAAATCGTGTCCCTGAGCCATTAATATGTGCATATTGCTTAAATTAAAAAAATTTTTTTGTCCACTGTTGTTCTAATGATACTTTATTTAGCCCTCACTTGTCTTTTTTCGCTGATAAAAATGTTTTCTATTTATTCCATGAAATATGACCCGATCGTCAGTCCTGTCACGTGTTCTAAGGGGTGAAAAGTGAACCTAATGCATGGATATTTACTATAACCACTGAACTTTTCAACCTTTCTAATAGGCCAATAATATGCTACAGTATCCCTCTCCCGAACTCTACAGGAGAGAAGGATGTCTTTGTTTTTTTATTTATTTTAATTAAACTCAGAAGTCTTGTCCCCAGGTAATTGAATTGGGCGAGCATCGTCTCGCTTCAGTGGGCCTCGAGTTACTTTGAAGGAAAGTCATCGGTGAGTATCTTATTTTATTTTTGCGAAAAATTAAGTGATAATGAGTGCGAAATCGTTGCGTACCTTTATTTCCTGCCAGTCCTGTCACTTTCTGTTTCCAATATTTACTAATAAAATTGATTATAAAATGATGGGGAGATAATACTTCGTTGCTGTATGAATAGGATCTGGATCTCAGAAAGGATTTTAACGAGTGAGATGGCTGCCTACCTTGCAGTGAAAGGCGGAAAAGTCAGTCCTGTCACGGTCAGTGCTGTCACGTGACAAGTTCTGAATTTAGGTATCAGCAATGACGTTTTCACTTACTTCTTTAGTTTATAGTACAGGCCGCTGTATCAGAGGTGATGGAAAAATTTAACACCCAACTTTCTGACATGAAAAAACACGTTTTAAATTGGCATCACCAAGCGCATCAAATAAAGACCAAAACGACCTAATTTAATAAAAATGAGCTTATGTTCAGAGTAGGTTTCTCCGAGAGCTACTATTGCACATACGCCGAAGAGATACAAGCAAATCACTTTGGGGCTTCGAAGAGACAAGTTTCACTGCATAAGGTGGTGAAATACCGAAGATATGCCGATGGTTTCCTCAAGCACAGGTCCTTTGTACCATTTCAGACAACCTCGACCACCAAGCTCATGCAATATGGGCACACGTAGATCCGATTTTGGAGCGATAATCAAAAGATTTTTGCCTAGGACTGCAGCTCTTCATTTCTTCTCAGACAGCCCAACTGCTAAATATAAAAACAAAATCAACGTCGAACTGATTAGGTCAAAGGTAATTCACTACTTTCCGCTGGTGCAAGAAGCGACCGGGAACCCTGACCATCCACGGGGCCCTTGCCGGACACCGGAAGGGTCCCGTGGATGGTTTTCGTGGCACAATAAAAAGAAGAGCTGACGAGGATGTTGCCAGGCAGAAGGACATGACATGTGCAAGTGACATAATTCGTCTTATAAACGACGGAGAGATTGTGCTCCTGGAAATCCCTGGCGAAACCATCGAAAAAATGACAAGAGCTGTAAAGCCTGATAAGATACCCACTATCCCAGGGATTATTAAAGTGTACCAAATTGCTTTATCGGCAAACATGATGCCTTGTCGTCCTCTAAGTTGCTTTGAATGCCCTCCTGTTTCAGTCTGCAAGCGCTACCACCTAAAAGACATAGCATTGAGACCGTTGATGCTTCGAGTCAGGGATGTGTATTCGTCTTCTCAAGACGGGAAAATTGATAAGGTTGATCAAGTTGCTGAGGGTGAGGAATCAGGGTTCATCGGAAATTTTTCGTTAGCTGAAGAGGAAGTTTCAGGGTTCGGTGAGTTGGCTGCTGAGAAAATCCTTTCAAGGATAAACTGCCAGGCACCTTCAATATCACCAAAGGTACTTTTGTGGAGGTAAAAATGAATAAGGGAACACCAAGAAATTTGAAGCCTTCGAAGCTATCTGTGATAGTGACGTCAATTCAAAAAAGGGGGTTGATGTTACATTTTTAAAAAATTGCACAAAAAATACATTTTTTATTCTTAATGATAAGTATGTATATGTACCATCTTAGTAAATGGTATTATAAGCAGACTGCCAGATCCAACTTTTCATATCAAGGGAAAAAGGGTCTCATACCAATTTGAAAAATGATCATTTCCTAAAATGTACGTCTTTTTTTTAATACCTCTATATTTTTCGTTTTGCGCAGTTATTATTTAGTAAGAAGGTGATAATGTTGTCTATTGATATGGTAATTCATATGTTATTTCGAGTTCATTGTTTGTTTTTTGAACGCTCATTAGTTAGGAAGTCTATTACATTTCCTGAGTTACTTTGCGTTCGTACTTACTTTTGACTTGCTTGTTGCATATATTTTTAAAGTGATATTTCTTTTTTGGAGTTAATAATAGATATTTATGTTGCTGCTTGAAAATGTTTTAAGACTGATCTCTTTAAAATCTAGTTGGAAAAAGTCTTGCCTAGGTACACACGTGATTATAATGTACCTAGACATATACTGATGTTATTCACTGAAATATTAATTCGTGCGTTCATAGTTTGTTAAGGATGACTTGGAATTGGAACTCTATTTTATATTTGAGATTTATTTTTCAATCCCTGATTTCTCTCTTTTTGTTCATGTTTCGTTTTTGTATAAAAACGTCCTGAGACTGATCTCTTCCAATTTTAGTTTTTAAATGTCATACTTAGGTAGGTAGGTACCCGATTCACTTACAGGTTCCTGTGAATAAATTGCTATTATTTACTTATATTTTGTCATTTTCAAAATATTGTAGTAGCCTGCCGTTCCTAGAGTAAATAAGTACCATTTTGTACTTACCTATTGTGTACTTTGATCTTTGTAAATACCTTTAATTTGCTAAGTTTGGCTAAAGTTAGGATCTACAGTACTGACATTATGACTACACAGTTGGTATGCTTAACTTACAGTTGCGCATTTTCTACCTACAATACTTTGGGCTACGCACTGGTCACCCACGGTATTTACGGCTATATAGTGGGTACCTATACGTAATGTATGGCTACGCCATGGATATATCTGCACCTTCATGATAAACTCTCCAATCTGGGTTTATAAATTTGAACTCTCCAATCTCGCTTTGTTTTGACACTTAATCCCGCTACACATATGTGGCGCTATGGTCCAGCACCATATATATAACGTGCAGTAGACTTGCGGAATTGTATCGCAGGTGCTGAAACCGTTGGTAACGATTGCGTAGTCGAATATTTCATAAGTTACGTTTTCAGATGTTCAAGTAACTTATGTAACGTCAGCGCATGTATAAGTGCCGTAAATAACGTTTCAGTGGTATTAGATACCGTAGGTAACATCTTCGCAGGCGTAGGTAACGTCTGCGTAGGGGGAGTACTGTAGCCAATGTATGCGCAGACGAAATTACTGCAGGTAACGTCTTTGCAGGCGTAAATACCGCAAATTAAGTCAGTTAGAGATTAAACACCGTACGAAACGTTTACGCGGGCTTAAGTACTGTGGGTAATGTTTTCACAGGCGTAGATACCATAGGTAACGTCAGTCTTAGACCTATCCTGTAACTAAAGATTTCAGGGAAGCACAAATAAAATAACCAAATTAGAATTCTGGTTTCATTTTGAAAGTCTTAGCTTAGATTGCTGACACATGCGCAATAGATGGCGATTAGGTATCCAAGAAACATAAGCAGCAAATATCTAAAACAGTAGTAGATCGAGGTCTGGTCAGTAAGTACTCTCGGTATTTAGAAATACACAGTACTGTTACAAAGTTCACCATATTTAATTTGATATACTAAGTCAAGCTGTTTGATAACTGAATTCTCGTATCGACAGTACATCAAGAATGGGAATAACAGTTGTGTATTCCTTCCAAGGTAAGGAGCAGCAGTAAATCATGAGTGCTTTGCTTTAACATATTATTGGCCCAGTTTACCCAGTCTTTTTAATAAACGTGGAAAAAGGAATCGCAGTGTACGAATAATTTTCTCTTCCGGCGGCGAGGAAAATGTTGGAAGCAGCAGCGGATCTTCACGGCGCTTGAACTTCTTAACATCTTCGTTGCTGAAAGAACCCCAATTTCTAAGCATGTTGACGTGGATAAGCGTTAAAGCTGCGTTTGATAAGCTGAGTCCTATTCCTTAACAAAAATCTGAAACAAAAACTAAGGACTTGTTTAAAAATTTCTTTAGTACCGGATGAGTATAGGCAATCCGGAAATTCAACACTGTAATTCAACACGCGGCCAAAATCCAGAACATGTCAGGTCAGCTGCGAGACATCAGTGAAAGCATGTCAAATTCTACTGTCGTGGCGAAAGTTCTAGCAATTTCGCCAAACAAGCAAAGGGGCTTATGGCAGCCGAAAATAGCGAAGTCCGACTTACCCGCAGCAGGCCTCAAGACATGTAATAATTACATGTCTTGA
>NC_046661.1:119227538-119248167 GCF_010883055.1 Belonocnema kinseyi
ATTTTCGGCTGCATTTACCTTCGGAAGTGGCTTATTGATGATCAGCGATTCAGTAGTGTCAATACAATATCGCTGGGTGATGATGAGATTTGCGACATCATCAGCGAAGCTACTATATGGCAGGTTGCACGCATTGAAAATGTACTTTAAGTTCCAAAACTAAAAAAGAATTTATTCTGAGCCTAATTTTCTGTTTAATATTAATAATAATTATTATTATAATTCATTGTTTAATATACACAACTGATTTCACCAGAAAAAAATCTAGCTGAAGGTTCTAAAAGGCATTATCCTATTTATTAGATCTCTGGGCTTCAACCAGTTTCAGCTAGATTTATATGACATGATCTGATGCTTGCTTATTCGTCAGGCCTGCAGGGACAAGAGATTAAGCTTTAACATTGCAATCGTAAAAATAGCAAATGCTTTCCTTTGTATGTTCTAATGTCTTTTTTACTTCACCTCTATAATGCGAAACTAGCATTGTTAAAATTGTATAATACCATGATTTTGTGATTTTGCAATAATTAATTTGGAGGTGAGAAATTTCGTTGCAGACTTCTAACGTTTTCCATGAAAAGATTAAACTTGTCATTTCCAGAAGTTTGACGCTCGTGCGCGAAGAACTATACTCGTTTGTTATCAGGATGATACCGCCAATTACCGAATATATGATAAGGTGACAAAAATTGTAAGTATCTCTCAAAATGCTACTTTCAATGAAAAATCGGGGCAGTCATAGACCTTTTGAAATTAAACCATTGTCAACTGTAGTTTGTTGATAGTGATTTATTGTCCTTTATTATAAATGCGTATTATGTCGTTTTTTGAGTACCTAGGTCTGACATTTCTGTTTCAGACGTTACAAAAAATGTCTTGTCTAACAGTTGCTGAAAGTAGACAGTTGTGACTCTTGAAAAATTAACAGAACTCGTCATGGGTTTATCTTCAGTATTTCCGGCTCATCTTTGGCTCTCCTGCAACCCCCTTTCGATTCTTCTCGAGCTCGCACAGCAAACTTCACACTCCTGTGGAATTGTCTACTTTCCGAACTTGTAGCACAACATACAATAGTTATACTCCTGAATTGTGAATGATATTCAAGAAATAATTACGTTTGTTCCTGATAGGTACACATATCGTCACAGAGGTCACTACACATAACTGTTTGATCAAAAACTGTGTTTTCCTTCCAGTTTTAATTAACTTAAGGGTTAGGCGTTAGTTCTATACGTAGCGCTTTTCAGGATAATTAAAAATGAGCATCTATATGAGTTTAGAGAGATGAAAAACGCAATAGACTCTGAATCGACAGGAATAAACTTTGAAACCTGCGTAGCCTCTAAACTAATATGGGAAGTGGATAAGGACTTTTTTGCACTAGCCAAAAACCATACAATAATGGAAAAAAATTAATGACAAATGCTCCTCGAGTAGCATTTGTCCATTATCTTTGTAAATATAATAAACAATCTTTACACACCAAAGTAGTCATGGAAAATATGCAAAGTGACCGTCTATTTTTACGGAAAATACTCTGATGTTAGTCAGTGCCTGCAAAAAGGTAAAGACGAAACGCTAACTTCATGTTATAGACTGTTATGCCTTCTCCCCAACATAAATAAGGTTTTTGAAGTGCTAGTAAATTAACATCTAACGAACGGAGCATATATGTTGTCCCTTTTTGGAATTAATGATACGACACTCGTGAGAGGAAAAAGGGATTATTTCATCATATACGTCATGCATAAAGATCTAGATATAGTACAAAAATTATTGCAGGAAATAATTAGAAATATTTAGAACTATTATTAACATACATTGAACCTAACAATAAGTATCAAAAAAGCCAAACTTTACTATCCAGACCTAATACTAACAAAGTGCACAAACTTTTTTGTAAAAATTAGTCATAGTAGGCCTCCTGCATCAACAAAAAGGATTTCGTAGCCTTTTAAACTTTAACTAAGTCGTTTAAATTCCTGCCCTCCCATTATCATCCCCTTTCACTATCGTTAGCAACGGGCAATAGCAACTAATAGCTTGGTGGAATGGGGCGGCTTCCGAGGGACCGAATAGTCTGAAGGGATAGGAGGGATATGACTGACGAACGGACAAATACACGACTGAAACTGTAAGGGGTTTTTCATGGGGCTACGAAACCCTAAAAAATAAAGGAACTTTCAAATCTCACCAGCCGAAAACAAAGTTGGTATTTCATACACCAGAATATTTAAATATCTAGAAGTAAACGCAGACCAATAATGAAGATTTAAGGGTGTTTGATAAACGACTTTGAAATTGGCCAACTTGCTCTGAAATTGGTCTAAGCTCAAACCTCGAATATTCTCGTAGATGGAAATTAAAATATCAGTCAATTACTGGTCATATTTATTGAATTCATGTCTGAGAGATTCTCAGTACATAGTTAATAAACGTTTCGACTGTACGTCGATAGTCCTCATCAGTAAAAATCTTTCTACAAAATTTGCATCTGTTTGTTAAATTTATTTGTTGGCTACTGAATTGACTCCATCTCTCATCCAGCGGCGCTAACCTGGTTGTAGCATGGCTGTTTACGACTCCGTTGCAGGGATTCTAATATTATCACTAGGATTTTTTTTTTATTTTTGTCTAATACAAACCGGAAAAATTGTCGTCACTTTCCATGATTTTGTCGCTTAAAAAAACCACATGTTACCAAGAGCAACCACGGAAAAAGATTCGAACCCCACAGTAGCGGAGTCGCAAGCATCCACGTTTCCACGAAGCCAGCGCTGCTGGATAAAAGATATGCCGTGTGACCGATACTATTGAATCAGTGAAGGTAGCCGAAATTTTCAATAATTAATATTTTTAAAACTGCGCTCTACTTCCAAGAAAAGGCGTGACACTTGTCGAATGAAATTCGATAATCTTTTGAATTATTCTCAGGCGAGCTTGATTTTAATTTCGAACCTCAGGCCTTCCCCTTTTGAGCTGAAATTATTGCTCTTATTTATTATAGCAAATTTTTCTTGCAGAAATAATGCTTGATCTAAAAATACAAAAATAAGCCAGCTTTTGCGAAAAGAAATTATGAAATAATGTTTGCATTCGTAATTCGTATATAAAATGTGCACGCGATATTTAGAAAATTTTTACAAGTTTTTGATAGGCGTCTGACATCAGCTTTTTGATCTCTGTTCTTTTAGATTATATCTTGCCAAGATTTCAAGTTCACGCCGTTTACCGCAATGAATGACCAAATTCTTATTATAATAAGAAAGAATAAAGTCTTAAAATTCTGGGTTCTTCCCTCTGATTTATTCTAAATTTCCGGTGCTGTGCAAAAAATATATTTTTGTTAAGCGTGGCTCCTCTTATCGAACATCTCTTTCTACATTTTTGTCTACTTCCTCAGAATTTATTAGATATTTTCAGACGCAACGTTTTCTTATTAAGTATTCACAAAATTCTATTGGCTGCGAGATCACTACAGTAAACATAAGTGCATATAATAACATGTAATAATGTAGATTAAAAAAGTGAAAGTGGTGTACTTCAGTTCAAGAATATTTTTTCATTCGAAATCGTGAACTGAGTAAACTGAAGTTTCTCAAATGGGAGAAAGAATGAGTGCCAGCAATAACCTCAAATGTAGCCTATTAACATTACATAATCAGACGTTTTATAAGTTTTGAAAAGACGTAGATACCTGCAATAAAAAAAAAGTTCCACTACTAGTACCTAACGAGTGTACATCTTGCGTTGCAAATCTGAAAAACTGCAACAGATCCCAGCGAAATCGCGATACAATTTCAGCCATAACCAAGTTTAACGACCGTGAGATAGGTGACTGCAAGGACGACCGCCTTTGGTATTTTCCCCGCAAGTGTTGTTGACACGCAGGGATGGTTTTCAGGCTGTTAACTAGTGAAAGCTTCACACATCCAAGATCGCCGATCATAAGGACGATTATTTTAACAGAAGCCCGGTACAACCGTCGCAACTCTCTTATAAGGTTTTATTAGTGGTCGGCAAACTTTTTGCTCACTGTTCAGGTGAAGACCGTTTTGATCCAAGAAAATTTTTTTTGCCTGCCGCGCTTTGTTCGTCAACGCTACGTTTTTCTTGACATGGGTTGGCTTTCTTCGGCAGGAGTTCATTGTTAGAAATGTTGGGCTTGGGAGATTTTCGTTATGGCGCAGTACACGCCAGTCGAATGTGTTAAAATTGTCGAAATGTTTATTAAGAATTAGTTCTCGGTTCTGGTTCTGTATGCAATTGGTTGTGTGCCTTTAAGCGTCGCTCAAGGCGTTCGAACAAGAATTTTCAGCTGGTAAAGAAGAGTGTCGCTGCCAACCTACGAATATTTTTGTGACACCTTGCTGCCAAACTGCATGTGTCTCCATCGACTGCACAGCCAAACTGGATGTGTCTCGATCGACTCAACCTTAAATCAATGCGAATAATCTTCTGGAGAGTCGGTGGAGACATTAATTTCTGCAGCACAGTGTCGCAAAGAGTTTGGTGGATTATCGGCGAAACTCGCTTTACTAGCTCGAAATCCTCGTTCGGACGCCTTAGGTGACACGTATACGCACACGACCAATCGCTTACAGAACCAGAAGCACAGAACTTATCGTACAAACTTTTTATCGTGTTTTTGTCAGGCGCTGTTCTTCTGACATCATTTTTTTGAAAGGCACGTTGGGTCACCACAACCAAGTCTGTGAACACGATAACTTTTGAAAAAAATTAATCTGTTAGATTGGCTTTTGGTACACTCTTTTAGTGTTCTAAGCTAAATGCCAAGTTCGATAGTCAGACATTTTGAACAAAAACGCTAAAAGTGAGCCCATTTTGAAAATTTTTGAGTACACATTTTTTAATGATTCAAAAATTCTGTGTTCAGTTATTCATAGTACTTAAAAAGAAAAATGCGCGATGGGAATGTACCCGCGAAGCCGGCAGATTTTTTTTCCTACGAGTAGGAACGTTGTTTTGGATCTTATATTTTGGGACAGACGGTTTTAGGCCTCTAAGGTTTTTCAATAGCAGTTTGGGATAAACGGCCGTTCAACTAAAGAAAATTGCAGAATTAAGGTGTCGAGAAATATAATTCGACCTTTAAATTGATACTTGCGATTTGAGGTGGAGATGTTTGTGTAAAAAACATAATTTAAGAAATTTAATTTATAATTACTTTTTATTATCAATCTATTGAAATTCTTAAGTTTTCACTCAGTAGCTTGTGAAGAGTGTGAGTACATCAGACCATGCATAATTCTAGCATCCTCGTACATGATCTGCAATGCGATGAAACACACCCATTTTCTTAAGTTCGCCATACGTCTTTGGTACTGTATCATGGTTCTTCAAGTAATGAAAAACTGGATGTAAATTTATATTATACAATGGACGAACAAAACCGTGATCATCCCATCCAATGATAATATTACCCCTTGCTACTAAATCTGTATTTGTACCGAGTCGAGTGTGCTGCTGGCTATTGAACATTCGTAACGCATTATAATATGGTTCAGGCCGAAATGGAAGAATCCTGAAAGGACGAAGGTCGGGTTTAAGACGAGGCTGAGATCCTTTCCGCCCTCTGAGTGCTCCCATCTGCAAACTTAGTTCTGTAAGAGGAAATGCAAATGGTTGAATTGGACTACTTCAAATATTTGTTAGAACGAATAAAAAGTGAAATTCTTGATAAATCATAAATTAACTTGAAAATTTGAAATACAACGCACTGATTAAAACTCGAAATCAGAGTTTATATAAAATGCCTCGGGTTTCCACCATTGCTCTTGGTAAAATCGCATTTTGACTAAATTCTGATTGTAGTGACAACACATGTATCAAGGGATGGTTTTGTTGTGAATAAAGTAATATAAAAGAGCTAGAAGTGTGTAAATAATTCTATTTTTCTATTTTTAAGTAATAATTTGTAAATATAAATTTACATGTCTCACAATAATCACTTCATAATGTTCTTAACGTTCTTAATATTCTTCAGTAAGTTGGAAAATGTTACATAATCGCGTTCTATTATTAATCCTTTCCATTTGCCACGTTTTTGATTTATATGAACTTGTTTCTTGCCAGCGATTCCTTTTTTTTGTGTCTTGACTAGTTTTCTTAGACTTTTTAAGATTCTTGACAACCACTATCAATTCAAGGTGAAGAATCTTTTCTTGGCAGGCGAGAAAACATATCGATCTTGTTATTTCTTGTCAACTGCCAGTTATCAATTGCATCGCTAATTCTTATTGTTCAATTTCCAGAATGAATAAATATATACTACAATGAAAATGCATAAAAAATGTATTGAAAATTAAAGATGCTAAATTATGTTATTATATATTTACCAATTGAATGAAAAAAGATCGCTGAGGCGCAGAAGAGATAATAACCAATACCTATCTTCATTATCTACGTAAGTACGATTATAAGAGAATTTCTTGATCAGTATAGCTTTATGAATATTATGCAAGAAGTTTCAATGTATATATTAGTTGCTATCTGATTCAAGCTTCTGATAATATTAGTACATATTTGTAAGGTGGATTGTAAAGAATACAATTTAGAGGGATTGAAACTTTTATTATACACAATAAAAAAATTTATACTTTTGAATGATTTAAAAGCGTTTGAAGTGACAATAATATTTTATCCGTCTCGTAAAATGTTTCCCTCCTAGCTTTAAAACTCATAAATTGAGCTGTACAAATTTTCTTATCAGATTGCAAAATCACAATGTGTTGTTGCCAAGCATTGCGAAGCGCGACTATCGACCATGAGTATCATAACACGTTTCTTGAATTTTTTAAATAATAATACTGAAAGAGCAACTAAGAAACATTGGCTCTATAAATTGTTTCACCTTTTTAAAATTTTGAACAATCTCTCACTGCCCCCCCCCCCCCTGCCACTGAATTACACTCGAAAAACGCTATCACTCGCAATATAATTCATATTGCTAATTTATTTCCAATTTGAAAAGAACCACGTCATTCAAGACAAACACATACAGATACAAAGACACTTACTAATTTATTATTACATGATTTTATTATTTTATTTACATCAAAATAGCAATTTTGTATAACAGTGTACAAAACAGGTGTTTGCTTACGATTATGAGCCTGGGTCTGCTCAGGAGGCAAGGTCAAAAAACACTAGAGGCATTGTCAGAAGGTTCTTTAAAAGTGCTCTGAAGGCCTCTCTAGGACGCCCCGGTGTCCTGCTTAGCAGGTTCTTGAACCCTGGCCAGAAGGCTCTGGGAGCGTGCTTTAAATATCTGGTCAAGAGATTCCGGCGACCATATCTAAAGACATGCTTAGTAGGTCCAGTAAGCTCTAGAGGCCTGGTCAAAAGGCTCTGGACATGTGTTTGCGAAGCTTGATCAGGTGGCTCTGCAGGTATGCTCATGACCACCCCGCAGACTTGAGCAGAAGGCTCTGGAAAAATGGTCGGGAGGCCTAGTCAGGAGGTTCAGGATGTATGCATCGAATTCCTTTCAAAAGCGTTAGTTACAAACTTTTTTACATTATTATCTCAATAAGAAAGTATTCAATGTCTTATGTGAAAATTGATCCTCGCGGATTTCATCAAATCTCGACGTTTTCGGACTCACTGGTTGAGAAAAAATGGATGGTGGAGCTCATGCTTTGCATTAATAATTTTTTTCTAATAGTCCTTAGTGAATCTTGCGAACATGTTAAGTTGTATGTTGACATCAAATTATGTCTTGCAAATGGTAAGGCGTCATTATCTTTCCGCCATGTCGAGCGATCACGCGTTCTCTATGAGATAATTTCGTCCACAGTAATACTAAAACCGACGATTTTGGGGCTGACGGTGCGCGGAGAAAAATGGATGTTCAAACGTAACATCCAGCTTTTCAGGGTTAACATATTTTATGTTTAACTATAGGACAACAATCTGGATGTTTGAAGTTAGCATCTGTAGATATTAAAAAGTGAGATGTTACCATGGAACATCCAAAATATTTAACTGAAATATCCGAGATATTACATTTATGGTTGTGTCAAATAAGGGCTGTAAATATTTGAGGAGTTTACTTGTTTCTAGTAATTCAAGGAATTAATTAATAACTTATTTGTGCATTTAAAATTAAACTTTAATGTTCTTGCATGTACGAAAATCTATAAACGGTATAAAATGTCGATCAGATGATACATGCAGTCAAGTTGAGGTTATGTGTAATATTTTCAATACAAAACAAAAAATCTATTTTAGGTTATTAAAACTCAAATTTGATTTTTAATTTCGAAGCATTTTGTCAAATGTATTCATGTCAATATAATGATATAACCTGCAATTTAAGATTATACTTCCCTTGTGTATACAGACAGAAGTCGTTATCCAATTTTAATTAAGAATAGCATTAATTTTTATTCTTTTGAAATGTTCCGAAATTGTAATATTCTGAAATTGTGATACCGAAAATATAGAACCGACAAATTTAGTTAAGAGATTTTAATGCGCAATGCGCATGCGCTCGGGCGATTTTAACATCTGAATGTGTTTCAGTTTAACATACAAATATTTTTACCCCTAACATCTCAAAAAGATAGTAGATGTTTGATATGCATATCTGCATGTTAGGTGGTACAATCTTACCCTTTGAATATCTACATTTAAACATACATTTTTCTCCGTGTGGGTGGGAACTAATTCATTATAGCCCGCACTGCTTTTGTTTGTTCATGCTTGAGTGCTCGCTTGCGTGATAACCGCAGACTCAACGGCCCCCGCGCTGCTCCTGTTTTACCTACCTGCGACGCGGCGTCAATTCTCGGAAGGGCTATACAAGTGAGGGCTATTGAAGAGTTTCACTATATTTTACGATGATCATTATCAATGCCATTGGGTTCATAGCGAACATCATCAAATAGCAGATATTATTACTCACATGGCTGGCGGAGAATTTGTGGAGAAGTACTCCATACCTGGGGTTGTGAAGTTCTTTTAGTGCATCCCCAATATCACCCTCTTCGCTTCACCCCTCTCCCCTCTCGTTGAAAAACTCTACATCTGGGAAACATTCGCTCCGCCAAACGTGATTGCTAAATAGATGTGTAGCAGTAACAACTGTAACTCACTGAATCTGAAGGTATCAATTTGACAATGTAACAGTCTTTTGTCTCGTTATATTAATACAGATTTTTGTATCAATTGAATTGAGCTGCAGCACTTTTGATACGTTAGAATGAATTGTGAATACCATTAAACATCACTGTTGTTAAATAATGATGAGGCATAATACTGATAGGTATGAATGCATTTTAAAGTGAGTTATAGATTTATCAAATCTCACTAGTGCTTAAATCTTTATTATTTTTTTATTATTATTTCAACAGAGCACAGTAAAAAAAGGATCAATTTTGTTGCAGAGCATTTTGCTCCAGCGATCATTTGACTCTCGAGATCATAATGATTTTCCATTCGGATCAATTTGATCTCATTTTTTGGTTCATTTGTCAGACTAAACAAAATGGCCACCAATTATTGGTGCCGATGTCATAACGACATAACCTAAAAATGGTATCTAACCGCACGCAAGTGGAAACCACACTTAACAGGTGATATTTTCTAACATCAGATTTCGTTATTTTGTCAACTTTTCAAGAACACTGCACGACTGAAACCACAAAAAGCTTGAATATGAGCTAAAGTATTGTAAAAACGTCAGCCATCTTGGCTTGACTTCATACATGATCCCGAATCAGATCATTATGATCTCAAAAGTCGATCATTCTCTTCGGCCGATCAAAATGCTCTTGAATGCGTTATCATTTTTGTTGCACATCAAAATGATATTGATTTCGGTATCATTTTGAACACTTTTTTTACTGTGAAGGCGATGACAAGCGTCTCAATTTGATGTAATATGTACGCGCCGATTGGTAAGTAAATGACGTTTGAAGGCATTTAACGATCTGATATCCTGGCTGCTGCAATAATAGGAATACATTTAAGAATCGTGTCTACTTTTTGCTTGTTTGTGAATACGTTTGTTGTGATCTTTAACTCAATTCGTAAAGCGTTCACTTTGAGAATAGCTACATGTAGATCAGAAGTATGAGTCTGCTTGGCTTTCAAACTACGTAGGACTTAGGTAGATAAAATATTAACCGGGATTTGTTCCACAATGTCACATAAGCGACCGTATTGATTTAGGATCAATTTGAGGCTAAAGCGGGGTTATTTCAGACTTGCTCGGTACTATGTAGACCTCCCACTTCTCTTTCGTTCAGTAGCTTGAGCGATGTATGTGAAAGAAGTCCAAGTGTACATGTCCCAACGAATTATGATACAATTTTTGAGTAAAGAAAGCATCAGCAGCAGTTTGGCACTGAAACATTATCGACTACTCAAATGTTTGCGTCGTACAAAAAATGTAAAGGGGGCGTGAAAATAGACAGAACATGTCTCATAAACAGCAGTTCAGAAAGAGCGTTACGTGGTGGGTGAAAAGTGAGTGCTCGCAACGGTTTTTGGGGATCGTAAGGAAGTTGTGCTCGTTGATTATCTGCATGAAAGAAAGGCAGTAAAGCCTAGGTGCTATTGTAAGCTTTCGGACAACACTAAGGCAACTTGAAAGTCCAAACGACGGGGCATCCACATTCGCAAAACGCTCGGCCTCATACTGCCTTTCTAACCCAAGAAAAACTGTAGGACGTACACAGCACATTTCTCGAACATCCTGCTTATAGCCCTAATTCCTCACCCTGTAACTACCATTTGTTTTCACTAATAAAAAAGGCGTTGTGAGATCAGCGTTTCGATACCGATGAGGAGATAGAGAGCTCCGTGCCCCAATGGCTTCAGACCCAAGAAACTTTGTTCTACGATACTGAAATTCAAAAGCTACCAATTCGATGGCAAAATTGCATTGATGGTTTTGGAATGTACACAGAAAAATGATAATTTTGTACTTTGTGAGAACTTTCATTTAATCACATTTCTGGTGTTGCTCTGTTTCCAATTTGAAATTTATCTTTTATTTTTAGGACCAAAAAAATTAAAATCATTCTGCACAAAAATTTCATGAATGAACTTAGTCACGTGATCACGACTTTATCGACGTTCAAAGTTTCTTTTTTTCTCCGCTAGAAATCGCTAAAAATGCTTCAAAACTAATGATACGTTACGTGTGTGCAGATACTTATTTGTTAATTGGCAAGGATTTAGTCCAAAATTGGTATCAGTGCTTAATATACACGAACCAAAAAATCCGAAATGCATCAAACTAAAAATTATCTGCCAAGTGCTATAACTCGAATGATAATATCCTATTTAATCAATTTATAAATAAACTTTCTTTGACACTATAGATATATTGATGCATAAAAATGTTCTTTAGTGCTTTTTATTTAATCTGTCAAGTTTTGAACATGATATCTCAATCCGTGTGCACAAAGTGAACACCAAAAAAAAATGCTCATAACCGGGGACTAGTTTGGTCACGTAGTCATGAAGAGCATGCCTTTAAAAACTTTTCTTTGATATCCCGACTACAGCCATGCTAAGAATGTATATTCCTGCTCTCTCACTCTCTCGCACTCTCTCTCCCTCTATCTCTCTCGCAATATACCCAAGCAATTCCTAGAAACTGAAAAAAAAAACTAAAAAGCACTTATTGTTAAATAATTTTTGATTGCGAATTGAGGCTGATCGGCAGCCCCGTTTTTGCAGTCTCGCCGACAAAAAGTATCAAGGGAACTTAAGAGATAAAACAACTATGAGTGAAACATTTGTTTCTCACTGTTGAAGGGAGATTTTTAGAAATTTTTTGATCGATTCATTAAAAAATGGTAGAAATGTCGATTTCATGATACGTCGCCAACAGCAGCTCCGCGAGCACTCAGCGCCATCGCATCGCGCAGCCACGGTGGGTTTCAAAGAAATTTAATTCGATAGACGACTACCCGGAAAATTCTTGTGGGATATTGTTCGAGGAAGTGTATATATTCATTTCTTAAATATGAGAACTATTATACGAGCAAACAGTTTTAATAATCGATTTGCATACTTAGGATGTGATTTGTGAACTTGGAAGTTACACTAATTCTTTTTAAAGTCATTTACAAGTACTTTTACAAGTGAAATCAGCAGTAGATCTTGTAACTTTACTAGGCATGGTGAACTTTGAATAGTCAGGTAGATCAAAATTTTCTGTGTTTTTTTCGAACTTGTAAATCTTAACACGACATGAAGAACATATTAATGTAGAAAATCTTATATCTGTATCATTATAATTTGAAACTGATTTAATTGTTTTTTTCATTTCATTTCCGATAGTTTTCATACCGTTTTTTTTCTTTACAACACAAACAAATTTTTTTTCTGTTACTTCATGAAAAGCTTTTTAATGCATGTCGATTGGGAATTTTTTAAATCTCGATTGAATGAAACACAAAAGTAGACTGATAGACTGATTGGAAATTATAAACGTAACAAGTATATTATCTAAAAAGTCCCGGGACGGTTGAATATTTCCTCAGGTAAAATATTTTTCAAAAAAGTGAAAGTCATTCCTGCGGTAAATTTCAACGAGGAATTCAATGGTGACCTTCATTTTGACCTTGAAGTCGACCTTCAACACTTTTTGAAGGTTAACTTTGTTTTTTTAATGGAAACCCCCTTTTTTACATCTGCAATCGATCAAGCGAAAAATTCTACGTTCAGGTTCGTAACCAAGTCATAGATCAATTGTAACGTTCAAGGTCAGTTAGAGGTTATTTGAAATTAATAAATTTTTTCAAGAGTTCAGTGCAATTCCTGAAGTAAATTTCAATGAGAAATTCATTGGTGAGCTCTGTATTGATCTTAGTGATGATCTTCAAGGTTTTTTCAAGGTTTTTTCCAAGTAGTTTACGTTTACGTTTAGCATTACCCAGGAACAACGACGTGGAAGTAGTAAATTCTGTTCCCTTTGGGGTGCTTGATTAGCGTGAGTTCCCTTGCCTCTCACGTTTCGGGGTGCTTGATTAGCGTGAGTCCCCTTGCCTCTCACGTTTCGGGGTGCTTGATTAGCGTGAGTCCCCTTGCCTTTCACGCTTCAGTGAAGATGTTCGAACTGAAAACTTTGAGTTTCTTGACAAAAACTAGGCGATTGTAAAAATAAGTTACAGCATTACGAATCATCTCCCTATCAATCAAAGTAGCCTGTTGCAGAATCCGCCACTCAATTTAACCCCTTCTTCCAATCCACCTTTGAGGGAACTGAGTATCCAAATATGCTTGAACCTCCCTACCGTAATGAGCCTCTGCTCCGTCCTGCTGGAACCAAATATTTTGAAAATTATGGCCTGTAATCTCCCTTATTCTTGGTACAATTTGGTTTCTGAGAAGCTCTTCATATGCACGGGCATTGAGATTACCATCGATGAAGAAAGGGCCTATCAATGTATAATTGCTAGGACCTTCATGTGTGGCCCATCATGTGTGGATATTGTGTGTGACTCTCCAACATCCAATCAGGATTTGTGTCGGACCAATATCTACAATTTTGTCTGTTAACTTCACCATTTAAAATGAAAGTAGATTTATCAGAAAATACTGTATTTTACAAGAAAAGAGGATCTCTATCAATTCTGTCCATCGTAATTTCACAAAATTCAACCCGACGATCTTCATTGAGCTCTTGTACCAGATGAACTTTATAAGGATGGAAATTAATGCTTTTTTAAATATTTCGCACTGTCTCAGGAGCAACGCCACGCTCTTCACTAGCTCGACGTAAAGTAAGGTGTGGGTTTTCAACAAATGCTTGGGCTATATCCATCTGTATCACCTCAGATCCTGCAGATTTTGGCCGACCAGTTCTCTGAAGGTCCTTGATAGATCCATGATTCATAAAGCGCTTTACAGTTCTTTCAATTGTTGATTTTGAGACAGGATTTAGCCTTCTCGATTACGAAATGTTCCATTAAAAAGCAAACGAAATAGATCATAAGATCGAACTCGATCTACCCAACCACTCATCATTAATACAGATACCCTCTCTCGTTCCGAAAGTTTAGCTTGCGCCATAATAATCTTTTAGCGAAAGATAGTAAGTATGTACTCGTAATACGTAAATTTAGTTTCGATTCGTAATAGTCGTATGGAAAAACGGTATAGGACTTATGGTATCGCGTTAGGTATTGACTTAGGTATCTAAAAACGGTAGAGGACTGTATAACTCTTCGGGGAGGAACAGAACTCTCACCAGAACACCTGGAACTTTTAATGAAAAATTTCCTTAAGATCTTACAATATTCAAAACGCTGTAACCAAGATCAATACAGAGCTTACCAATGAATTTATTGTGAAAGGCCATGAAGGCCAACTTCAAGGTCAAAATGAAGGTCACTATTGAATTCCTCGTTGAAATTTACTTCAGGAATTACACGGAGCTCTTGGAAAACTTTGTTAATTTCAAATAACCTCTAACTGACCTTGAACATTGCAATTGACCTATTACTTGGTTACGTACCTGAACGCAGAATTTTCCGCTCTATCGATTGCAGATGTAAAAAAGGGGATTTCCATTTGAAAAAACAAAGTTGACCTTCAAAAAGCCATGAAGGTCAACTTCAAGGTCAAAATGAAGGTCACCATTGAATTCCTCGTTGATATTTACTTCAGAAATGACCTTCACTTTTTTGCAAAATATTTTACCTGAGGAAATATCTAACCGTTCTGGGACTTTTTAGACACCCTGTATATAAATTTATACATAGATATTTGTACACACGCGCGCGTACATACACATACACCTATATGCATATGAAATTATACAAATCATGAAGTTTCTAATGTTTATATATTAATTTATTAGCATCATAACAGATGTTTTTCCAAATTTGAAAAAATATAAAATGTCAATATAAAAAAGTGGAGATCCAGGATTTAGTAACGAGGGAAAAATATCTCACTGGAAGTTGTTTCAACTCTTTCCCTCGATGCTTTTTGTTGACGAGGCTGAAAAAATAAGTTTACCGATCAGTCGTAATTTGCAACTAAATAATATTAAACAATAGGCGAATTTTAGGTTTCTGTTTAGTTTTTAGGAATAGTGAGGGTATATTTTGTGTGTAAATCAAAGTTTTAAACAGTTCTAACAATATTTGTCCATTTTACGAAGATTTATTTCTTGAAAAGTAATTGAATTTGAAAACAATTTTTTTCAGATTTTCATGCTTATTATAAAAATACTTATGAACAGAAAAAAATATGAAATAGAAAAAGGTTCCCTCTCGTCATCCTCTAAAAGACTATATTTAAAGCGAATAATTTGGTAAAGTTTCACCTCTGCCTTGTGGCCACATATGAGTGACGCAAATATTCAATACGCTCAGCTTAAACTCTCTATGATATATAAATAAGTAGAACATTTTATCTATAGACCCTTTATAATTTGGACATAAATGTAATTTTATTTTAACTAAATATTCTGACTAAATTGGGAAAGATTTAAAGGATATTAGAAAAATGGAATATTATGATTTTAGCGTATTTATCAATGTGGTTGCTTGATAACTTCCTATATCCGTATAATTAATTTTTTTGGGTTATTTAATTTAAAAATTTAACAAACACAGGTCGTTTACAGATCATGAAAAAGGGTGAGTTCACAATTTTAAATTATCTTTCAAATTTTGTATACAAATTACTAATTATTTATATTTTTCTTTGATATTTATAATATGTTGAGAACGCCTAGAAACGAGTCACCAATTTTTTTTTAGCAAGGAACGTTCAATTAAAAGAATATAAATATGTTCGAAATTTGCACGATTACACAAATTTCTCTATCAGTAAGAAAAATACAAAAAAATTTAAGAAATATTACTATGATTACAGTTTGAAAATATACTTAAACCTTTAATAATGGAATCAAAGTTTTTTAGATTTAAGATTTTAATAATGGAATCAAAGTTTTTTAGATTTAAGATTTAATATTCTGTGGTATAAATAAATATGATAAAATGAGTCGGTTACTGATAAAATTATTTTTTTAGATATCTTTATCTTATCACTCTTCTTCAGTGCCGGAATGGTGTGGCTCCCTCATTATAGTGGGGAACGGAACTTTTGAAGTTTTAAATGGATTTTTTTTCAAACACGCATTTTTTTAGTTTTAATTGGATTATTTTAAAAGTATGAAATTGTTTCTTTAAATCCTTGTTTTGGTCCCAAGATGCCCAGGGGGCATCGATTTTGAGATTTCCCGCTTTCCAACCTGTAGTAAATACACTACTGCTTTTTTTTTAACTGCATTTACATAGATAGTATCACTGAGTTTCTTGCAACGACAATTATGCAAAAATTGTATAAAAAGTACGCCAAATAATAATATTTTCTTCTTAGGTTCTTGATACATACTGTAAAAATAGATTGAATTAGAAGCGGTGACGAAGTTTTAAATATAAATCCAGTAAACTTTCAATTAAATCATAAGAATGAAGCAGAATAATAATATTGTGTCTGGACCTTTAATTGACGAAACGAAACTAGAAATCTCAGCAGCAAAATTTTTTTTTGAAAATGTACAAAAACATGGATCAAAAGTTGCAATGGTAAGAAAACAATGATAATATTTATACATGATCATAAAAATTACGATCACACATAGGGTAAGTACACCAAATTTCGTTCTCCCTTTGCATTTCACCCTGTAACGAGAGTAAAAGATTTGTTTATAAGCTGCAAATGGGCATGAACTTTTTTGATACTTGTGGGCATGTGTCCAGCATTTACTAAATGTGAGGTCAAGTGTACAGAAAAGTAGAAAGTGCAAAAAAACTTATCCTATTTTCGCCCCCTAGAAAACGTTCCTACCCGAGTAAATATGCTTTTTATGGCTCTAATACGAGCCGTTTATAACTTCGAGTTTATACCTGTGCTAAAAAAAGGGTCATTCTGACTGTCATCAAATCTAATCTTTGTTAATGAATAACAATCTATCGGATTTTCATTTTTATTATACTTATTTGAAGATTTTACCGAAAATGTTGTTTGTTTTTACGTATTTCTAACGGTTTAGGAGATCCTTCTAGAAAGTTACGATTTTTATGTTTTTGAAGAAAATTTTTAAGGGTCATACTCGTTCAAACCTACTGATTCTGAAATTTTCAATTAAAAATAACTAATTTCGTAATTACAATTTTTTAATTAATCAATTTTAATCTCATTTATGAGCCGGAAAAGGTTCGTATTGAGGTAGGTTTATTTGAGACAAGTAAATGTCGTCTTAGCCAAGACAAGTTTCGACTTGAGACAAGTAAACGCCGTTTTACCTGGCGTGACCATAAAAGTAAGACGAAGGCTTATGTCTCGACTCAGTTTTGAGACGCAGCCAGACACCGATGTCTTGGAGACCTGCCCAAGACATAACCAAGTCGAACTTAAGTCGAAGTATTTTTACTCGGGTAACACATATAAAATAAATTGAACAATTTACCTTTTTATGGAAATTTACAGTGAAATTACATAATTTTTCAGTAGGGAATAAGCATTTACACCCAGTGGGCATAAAATTTGGCAACGTCTTTATGACATCGTTACGACATCTTTACGACATCTTTACGACATTATATGTCCATGTCGTTTCGGTGTCTTTGCGATATCGTAAAGACATCGTCAGATCATACGACTTATTTACGATATCGTAAAGACACCTTAATGAAATAGACATAGGATGTCGTAAAGATGTCATAACGATATCGTAAAGACGTCGCCAAATTTTGTGCCCACTGGGTACCTATGTCATCTTCAAAAGCTTTGCTTTTTTTTGAGAAAATCAAAATTTAAAATGAAAATCTCTAAACCAAAAAATATTAGCATTTTTCAATCGACCAGCCCGTCTAAAATAAAATAGAAAAAATTATACTTTTAAATATAGATTTCTTTTCTTGTAGATAAATGCGGAAACAGGTGAAGAATTCACGTATGAAAAAATATTTAATGATAGTTGTAAACTGGCAACTTATTTAAAAAGGTTAAATTTGACAACAAATGATCGAGTGGCAGTCTGCAGTGAAAATAATTTATTTTACAGTATACTAGTTCTATCCAACATTTTTCTTGGTACAACTCTGTGTCCATTAAATCCATCATACACGAAAAATGAATTGATGCATATTATGTTAATTTCAAAACCGAAATACATATTTGCGACACCCTCAATTGCGTCAAGAATGCAAGAAGTTATCCAGAATTTACCTTGGTCTCCAAAGCTCTTTTTAATTTACGGAAATGTATCAAATTCAAAAATACCAAACATGCAGGAATTAATATCGCAAGTCTCAAGTTCAGAATTAAGAGCTTTTAAGCTTCCCGTAGTGGATGTTCGAAATCATGTGACTTTCATTTTTTGCTCGAGTGGAACTACAGGGCTTCCAAAATGTGTCATGTTGACTGACCGAAATATATTAACTTATGTATATCGAGAAGAACATGATTTCATTTTTCTGAATAAAGCTCAGAATGAAATAAGGAGTATTTTACTTGTAACACCTTTTTTCCATGGACACGGTTCTTTCACGATGATTTTTGATACTTTGATACATGGCAGAAAATCCATTTTGCTTCCTGAATTCGAGGAACACAAATTTTTAAGAACTATTGAGAAACACAAGACTCACATGTTGATATTGGTGCCCCCGTTACTGGTTCTTTTAGCTAAAAGTTGCAACATAGAAAAATACGACTTATCCAGTGTGAAAATTATTATGTAAGTATAATAATTTTATTAATAGGGTTATTATCACATATTTTTTAATACATCCAAGATAATTATTTCTACTTTCGTTTGGTAAAAATTGGCGTAATAATATCAATTATTGCTTTGTTTATGTGAGATAATAGTATTTCCGACATTCAGGTGGGGTCACGTGTAAAAAGGAGGGTCCCGAGGGATAGGTGGAGATATGAGGTATAATAAGTACTTTTTCCTAGGGATGAAAGGGATAGGATATAACCCATTTGATAAGAAAGATCCTGAGAGATACGGAAGGTCACGTTGGAAAGTTGAGATCCCAAGTGAAAGTGGGTCAATGGAAGTCCAAGCAAGTAGATAGGGTCCCGAGGGATAGTGGGGTACCGATTGATGGGCTGGATCCCGCACGATAAGGAGATAACAAAGGATAGGGTGATTCGAACAGGATTGGTAGAGTTCTATGGAATAAGCGGGGACCCGAGGGTTAGTGGAAATCTCTATTGGTGGGTTAGTTCCTATACAATAAGATAATGGATGGGACGGTCTAAAGGGATAAGTAGATTCCCGAAGGAATGTATGAGGTGTCGTGGGATAGCTGAAATCTCGAGGGTTAGGTAGGAATCCTACCTAATTGGTAGAGCCTGTAGAATAAGGGAGTTCCCGAGGGATATTAAGGGTTCTTTTATGAATCACGTTATTTTAGAAGTGTAGAATGCATTTTTGCAATTTTTTGTATCCTTCTCTGGACTGACGACCTTTCAATCTCAAGGAAGCAGATAAAATTTCGATAATTTGAGATTGGAGTGTCACATCGATTCGATCAAAATCGATTAAAATTGAATCAATATAGGCACTTTAACCTCAATTTTTTTACACTTTCTTTTATGTTTGGAAACCAAAAAGTCTTTAATCGACAAAAAATTAGAAATCATTGCGCAAGTTCGTGATAGACAATGAAACTCTGATACTATGTCGGCTTTGCGGCTGTTGGAGGTGGAGAGCAAACTCTATTGAGTTCCGCTCCACTTTTGTTTGGTCACGCCGGAGCGAGCACCGCACACCCCGCGCAGCTCCTTTTAGTCCTACTTTTAGTCCTACTATATTAGAGATGCACTGTACTTGAAAGATATTAATACTCCAAAATTTATAAATTTTACGTTTATAATATTCCGTCTGGTTGAAGCACTTTGAACGTCATGTAGGCATTTAGAGACACGGAAGTTCTCACTTTCTGATTGGGTGTTGCAAAAGGAATATGTTACATCCTCACATTCTTACTCCAGCTAGTGATTACAAAATAAGAAACAATTGTTTAATGCCTGTATCCGCTTCAACCCATAGTTAAAGAAATATTGATATTAAAAAAGTAATTTTTATATAATTTTTGAAGTGTCACCAGCAATTATATTTGAAACCAAACATCAGCTGCACAATTTTGTATCAAATGTTTTGTCTTAAACAAATTAATAAATATTAATATTGCACTCAAAGTAACCGCACTACAATGGATGCTGCATGAAAAATTACTAAAGAAACAACCCGTTCATATTCAATTTTTTTTTAATTATTATAAACAAATACGAGGGTAGTTCAATAAGTCCTTAGAATGAAGTATAAAAACAATTTTTTTTGGGTAAATTTTTTTTTATTTTTCAACATAATCTCCTTGGAGCTCTATACACTTGGTCAATCGCTTTTCAAGTTTTTTTAATCTTTCAGAAAAGTGCGTTTTCGGAAGTTCCTCAAAATAAGCACTTACAGAGGCAATGACGTCTTCGTTGTCTGGAAATCTCTGTCCTACGAGCCATTTTTTCAAGTTTGGAAATAAGAAAAAGTCACTGGGGGCTAAATCTGGTGAATACGGTGGGTGTTCGACCAATTCGAATTTTAGTTATTCAATTT
>NC_046661.1:119248267-119249283 GCF_010883055.1 Belonocnema kinseyi
CATACGTTTTAGGCCAATTGACTTTATGTATTTAAAACCTGTGCCCCTCCCCCACCTATAATCCCCCTATAACCTGAAGACCTGTTTGGGATCCCAAAGAATTTGTGTGCCAAATTTGGTCACGATTGGTCAAAAACTGTGGATTTGCATAAGCATCATACACTTTACGCCACTTGATTTGTTATATATATAGTCAATGCTATTTTGCATTATTTATTAAACAAAAGCTATTAGCAATTCGCGTTGCGGTAGGAACCATCTCGAGTGCGTAATTAATCTACATGTGTATAAATTTTCAAGTCAATCTATGCAACGGCGTGGACGGTATCGAGCCTCAACCCCACAAATTTAAATTTTACATAATAGATTATGTTCACGCAAAAAAACGCAAAAAAGCGTTCGGGAAGTAAGTTAGATGAGAAGTAAGTTTTAGGAAGCCTTGAAAGAGGATGGAGTCAATTGATGGCTCCTAAAAGCAATATAGAATCAACATATGCAGGTAACAAAGCGAGCGTAAGTATAAATGGACAACTGAGTGAATTCGAATAAGATTATTTGTAGATCAGTGTTAATGAATGAGCGTCTTCGAGCAAGAAGATGTGGAGCTCGAAACAGTGAAGGTGCGTGTGTAAGCGTTTACGGATGATACGATTTTTACGACCAAATCAATCGAAGGCTTGCAGAGAATGTTATTGAGCAGGCAGGCTCAGTGAAGAACATGAAAAACATAGTTCCTAAAATAAACGTGAATAACACAAAAATGATTGCATTTGAAGGAAAGGATAAGAAAACAGTATGCAACACTGATTTAGATAATTATAGGATAGACCATATTGATAAGTACGTGTTTCTTAGAAGTTTATTTACTACTGAAAAACAATTTATTTTTACCTGTTCCAGTTTCAGACTATATGGTTAATACGAGGGTAGTTCAATAAGTCCTTAGAATGACCAACATATGGCGCGCGAATCGCTCCAAATCATCTGTTTTCAGTCAGCACCACTCCCGACTAGAT
>NC_046661.1:119249383-119254002 GCF_010883055.1 Belonocnema kinseyi
CTGGTGGAATAGGGCAGTTATTAAAATGTATAAAAAGTAATGTTGGGTAGGGGGGCGGCGAGGGAGAGCATATCGTGGGGTGGGGGGCTGAATCGCAGTTTTTCACCAATATATTAAATCAACTGGCCTAAAACTGATGATGCTCATGCAAATCAAAAGCTTTTGATCAATCGTTACCAAATTTGGCACACATATTCTTTAGGCTTCAAAGCAGGTCGTAATAGTTTGGGGTAAGCATACGAAGGGATGGGGCTGGCGGGGGGAGGGAGTAAAGTTAGTGAAATATATAAAATCAAGTGGGCTAAAACGTATGATCTTTATAAGAATCCACATTTTGATAATTAGGACCGAATTTTTCAGACATATTCTTTGGGCTTCCAGCAGGTCGTGAGAGTATGGGGAGGCAGCAAAATTTTTTACGCATTTTCTTTGGGCTCCGGATAGATCATAAGAGAATTTGGTAGAATATGAAAAGGGGGCGGGGCAGTTTTTAAACTATACTATATAAATTTCAAGTTTTTCAAGTCTTTTCGCACGCTATTTCTGTTTTACGTTTTTAGAGTCTTTTCAAAGTTTAGTTCAAATTTCACTGTAGACTTCGCATTTTTCAAAACCAAATTCTGCGATTTCAGTACAATTATTATGATTTAGAATTCGAAAACGCCTTTTTCATTTTATGTATTTTAGTTTTTAATTGTTTTTTTTTACATTTAGAGTTTTCCTTAAGCTGTGTACAAATTTCAAAAGTAATTTGGAATTTTCGGAAACTGATTGGACAACTTAAATACAATTTTTACAATAAAAATTTGAAAAATACAGGATGCTTTCCCACGGCGGCGAAGCCGCCGCCAAAGGGCACAGCTAGTTAGAAATATTATTGAATTTCATTCGAAATATCGAGGCGTCCTAACGATAGGATGCTAACGCGCGTGATCGACTAGATGATACTTAACCAAAAATAGAAACAATAAAAAGCTAACCAAGAAGTAAGCACTAGAAAGTTTTAGATCGCGGAATTGAACAAGATGAAGGTAGAAGTTGGCCAAAACTAGAAGATGCTCGCTCGCTCCATCAAAATATTAAAGTGCTATCTCGGGCGAGCAAAGCATGAAGGTGCTAATTCTCGCTTATAAACTAAACGCGAGAAGTGGCAAGCTTCATTCTTTGCTCGCCCGAGATAGAACTTTCATGATTTGATGAAGCGAGTGAGCACCTTTTAGTTTTGGCCAACTTCTAGCCTCATCTTGCTCAATTACGCGAGCAAGACTTTCTAGCGCTAACTTCTCGGTTAGTTTTTTATTGTTTTTATTTTTGGTTAAGTACCGTCAAGTCGTGTCACGTGCGTTGGCACCCTACCGTTAGGACGCCTCGATATGTCACGGCTTCTTTGTGGAGCACAGTTTTGAAAATATTAATTTTTGAAAATTGCGGCTATCTTCACTGATTCACTTGTGTCAGTCACGCGGTACGTCGCTCATCCAACGCCGCTGGCCTGCTGGTAGCGTGTTCGATTGCGACTCCGCTGACATCCGCTGATGTGGGATTCGAATCTTTTGTCCACCCGACTGCTGTCAATAGAGGGGAGTATAGGGATAGAACTGGAACCAAGTCATGGTTGGTTTCTATTGCACAAGGAGGGAGCACGGTAGTCAACTGCAACTTAGCAATAGATGAGAAAATGTTCACATTTTCCCAATGTTTTTAAGACATACTTTCATAACTTTCTTCCTTGGTTTCTAAAAATGTTTGCAAAAGCGCAATCAAATCCGATAAGATTGTTTTCCTAAAACCTGTTTTTTGGATTGACATGACGGGGTCTCAAAACGTGGAGATTTAAAGAAATACCCGATAGTCACTTTCCCTCTTGCTAATTCAGATTTAAGGAAAAGCTTTGCATTAATGTAATTAAATTTGAAGTGAATTAACTCAACGTAATTAATTCGAGGAATTCAACTGAATTGAATGTAATTTGCTTCAATTTGAAAAAAATTGGCCTAAATTCAGTACAGTTACTGTTATTGAATATTCAAATCTAATAGGAGTGGAGCTGCTCCACTGTCATATGAAACCGAAGTAGCAGTTATAAAGCGATTTAACAACCGAATACAGATTTATTGTGGTTATGGAATGACTGAGATGACAATGAACATAATGACAACCACCAAACTTACTAAACCTGGAAGTGTTGGAAGACTAGCACCTGGTGTTAAAGGCAAATATAACTTTCTTTTATTCTGAAATTTCCACTTTTCTTCTTGAGTAAAGATTAAACGAGTAAACTGTTTTCAAGTATGTTTAAAGTTATATCCTCATTATATTATCGTTAATATTTCATTTTAAATGCCATCACGGTTCCGTTGAAATAACATCAACTCAAGGGTGCAAAACGAAAAACTTTATTTTCTGTTATTGTATCGCACACATTTTGCAAATATTTTTCAGAAAAAATTATAATTATTGCTAGAACCTTTCTTTAAAAAAACATCTTTAATTTCAGAAAATCGAAATTCCTAACCTTTATCGAAAATAAAGCGAGATCTAAACAAAAGTTAAGAGAGCAAATTTATTCCTCGGAAAAAGTTATATAAGAATATCCTTTACAAGTTTTTATCTTGCATTTACTTTTGATAAACTTGATTTTTGTTTTTTTTTTTTTTGGAAGGAAAAAATTGATTCTTGCATATGCACAACACTTATGCGAGAAAAAAGACCGAACCGTGTCCCACTTGTTTTTATATCTCATTTTCGTATATTATATTAACATTATTATTTTATTCTCACCATCGAACTATACTATAAGTTGACTATGTTTTTTGCTGTTTCCCCACCTTTAAATTGTATCAATATCAAGCACAATTATATAATCAGTTTTTATTGATTTATAATTGATATAATAACTGCTGTAAAAATACACCAGAACCGCGTTTTAGTTCGTCGCGATTTATTTCTTCCTAGACCTGCTGGATCTCATAGTTTCTCAGGGGAGCAAGGCGAGAGCAATTGCAACATTATACAGGGTGTCTAAAAAGTCCCGGGATGGTTGGATATTTCCTCAGGTAAAATATTTTTCAAAAAAGTGAAGGTCATTCTTGAAGTAAATTTCAACGAGGAATTCAATGGTGACCTTCATTTTGACCTTGAAGTTGACCTTCATGGCTTTTTGAAGGTAAACTTTGTTTTCTTAAATGTAAGCCCCCTTTTTACATCTGAAATAGATAGAGCGAAAAATTCTACGCTCAGTTACGTACCCAAGTCATAAGTCAATTGTAACGTTCAAGGTCAGTTAGAGGTTATTTGAAATTAACAAAGTTTTCCAAGAGGTCAGTGTAATTCCTGAAGTAAATTTCAACGAGAAATTCACTGGTGAGCTCTGTATTGATCTTGGTTGCAATGTTTTGAATATTGTAAAATCATAAGGAAGTTTTTCATTAAAAGTTCCAGGTGTTCTGGTGAGAGTTCTGTTCCTCCCCGAAGAGTTATACGGTACTATACCGTTTTTCGATACCTAAGTCATTACCTAAGGCGATACCATAAGTCCTATACCGTTTTTCCATACGAATATTACGAATCGAAACTAAATTTACGTATTACGAGTACATACTTACTATCTTTCGCTAAAAGATTATTATGCGCAAGCTAAACTTTCGGATCGAGAGAGGGTATCTGTATTATTGATGCGTAGTTGGGTAGATCGAGTTCGATCTTATGATCAAGTTCGTTTACTTTTTAATCGCACTTTTCGTAATGAGAACTGGTCGGCCAAAATCTGCAGGATCTAAGGAGATGCAGATGGACATAGCCCAAGCATTTCTTGAAACCCCACACCTTAGTTTACGTCGAGCTAGTGATGAGCGTGACGTTGCTCCTGAGACAGTAGGAAATATTTTAAAGAGTATTAATTCCATCCTTACAAAGTTCATCTGGTACAAGAGCTCAGTGAAGACGTTCCTGATCGTGGGGTTGAATTTTGTGAAATTACGATGGACAGAATTGATAGAGATCCTCTTTTCTTGTACAATACAGTATTTTCATATGAATCTACTTTTACTTTAAAAGGTGAAGTTAACAGGCAAAATTGTAGATATTGATCCGACACAAATCCTGATTGGATGTTGGAGAGTCACACACAATATCCACAAAAGATTAATGTTTGGGCCGGTATCTTGAATGATACATTGATAGTCCCTTTCTTCATCGATGGTAATCTCAATGCCCGTGCATATGAAGAGCTTCTCAGAAACCAAATTGTAGCAAGAATAAGGGATATTACAGACGATAATTTTCAAAATATTTGGTTCCAGCAGGACGGAGCAGCGGCTCATTACCGTAGGAAGGTTCGAGCATATTTGGATACTCAGTTCCCTCAAATTGAACTGCTAGATCTCCTGATCTGACGCCTCTCGAATATTTTCTTTGGGGTTATTTAAAGAGTAAAGTATACTCAACGCAACCGCAAACCTTAGCAGTGATCCCAGATCTGAAACGAGACGTGGTCCAATCTATGACACGTCTATGTTCGTGTGAATATGGTAGGAGACGATATAAATGCCTGCGTTGCGCGCGCAACCCATTTCTCCTCTTCTGAATTTGAAAACTCGAAGGTGCACGATTGCCGGTCG
>NC_046661.1:119254102-119258579 GCF_010883055.1 Belonocnema kinseyi
ATAACATTATAATTATGTTATATTATAATAGTTTTCTTTAAATCTTGATCCGCATTTGAAATCAGCTTTTTTGTAGATAATTCGTCTTTTTGACTTTAAATTTAAATAATTTCGTTTAAAATTCATGTATTTTATTTGAAATTTTCTTTTTTGTAGATCATTAATTTTCTTGGCCGAAAATTCATCTGATTGATTGAAAATTCAACAACTTTGTTAAAAATAGATTTTTTCCGTTAAAAACTATTTATCTTTATCTGAAAATGTAACTATTATAGGATTGATTAAAAATTAATCGTATATATTGGTTAAGTTTGAAAATCGTTTTTTTTATAGAACATTAATCTTCTTGGTCAAAAATTCACCTTTTCCCTTGAAAATTTAACAATTTTGTTGAAAATTCGTTTTTTCCTTGTTCAATTCAATTTTTTATCACAGCTTTTATCTGGAAATTCAACTATTCCATTTTTGATTAAACTTTATCCTGTGAATTGTATTAGTTAAAACACCAATTATTTGTTAGAAAATTAATTTATTTGTTTTCGATTCTGACTTGAAATATTATTTCAGTCTAAAAAAACTTTATTTTCAACCCATTCAATTTGAAATTTTTTAATTAAAAAAAGAATATTTCGTTAATTATCAGCAATATTTGACCGTTCATTTAAAACAATCCATTACAAACAACTGTTAAAAACTATACAAATTTGAAAAGAATGGTTCGAAATAGAAGGCCTTGAATTGTTAAATTTGTAATCAGCTAAATTTTAAGTTCAATCGCTACAATTTTAATTTAAAAAAAGATTCAGAATTAATTTAAAACTTGAAATTATTTCAAATAATTTGAAACACGATTTAGACTTTTGCAGCTTTAAAAAAAAAGGTTTTTGAGAATTATACAGTATTTAAAAAAAATAACAAAAATTGTTGTGATTGCTAAGAACATTGAACATGAATTTTTATTTTGACAAATAAATTTTAAGTGAGTATTTGAAAACATTTTAAAAATTAAAAAAAAAAAGAATCCGGAAGATTTTAAGGAAATTTTTTAATTTTGCATTTTTTTTAATTTTAGGAAAAAATCTAATTAACAAAATATAGCAATTTTCAACCCAAAAGTTTGCTTTTTAATAAATTAAATTAATTTTCTATCGAATAAATGGTGTTTTAACTAATACAATGTACAGGATGAAGTTTCAATCTAAAATTGAATAGTTCAATTTTCAGATAAAAACTATTAATTTTTTATCAATCCTAGAATTGTTACATTTTCAGATAAAAAAAAATAATAATTTTTAATCGAAAAAATAAATTTTCAATAAAGTTGTTAAATTCTCAACCTATAACATGAATTTTCGACCAAGAAAATCAATGATCTACAAAAAAATACAAAATTCAAACAAAATACATGAATTTTCAACGAAATTATTTAATTTTAAAGTCAATAAAACGAATTGTCTACAAAAAGTTGATTTTTTTCAGCGAAAAATATGAGTTTTCAATCAAAGAGTTAAACTTTCAACCAAACAGTTAAATTTTTAACCATAATTATAAAACCTTGTTGAAAATAACAGTATTTTTTTTACAAAGTGATTCAACTCTTAGTGAAATAATCGACTTTTAAGCACAAGAAGATGTACAGTTCATATTTCAACCAAACAAGGTCAATTTCCAACAAAATATATGAACTTTCAACAAAATTATTTAATTTTAATGTCAAAAAGAGTATCATCTACAAAAAAGCTGATTTTGTATCCCAAAAATATGATTTTTCAACCAAAATTTTAATTGTCAACCAAATAGTTTAACTTTCTATCAAATTGTTGACTTTAACGCCCAAAGATGCAATTTTAACCAAAAAGTAAAATTTTTAACAACAAAATTAATTTGAAGACAAATAGTTGAATTTTCAACTATAATTATGAATCCTTAATAAGAATAAATTAATTTTGTTACTAAGTACGTCAACTGTAAGTGAAAGTTAAAGTATTTGGTCGACAATTAAAATTTTGGTTGAAAAATCATATTTTTGTGTTAAAAATTCAAATTTTTTGTAGATGATACTCTTTTTGACTTTAATATTAAATAATGTTCTTGAAAGTTTATATATTTTGATGTAAATTGACCTTGTTTGGTAGAAATTTCATTTTTGGGTTGAAAATGTATCATTTTTGGTCAAAAATGCAATTTTTTAGTTGAAATATGAACTGTACATCTTCTTGGGCTTAAAAGTCGAATATTTCACTAAGAGTTGAATTACTTTGTAAAAAAATACTGTTCTTTTCAATAAGGTTTTATAATTATGGTTAAAAATTAAACTATTTGGTTGAAAGTTTAACTCTTTGATTGAAAACTCATATTTTTCGCTGAAAAAAATCAACTTTCTGTAGACAATTCATTTTATTGACTTTAAAATTAAATAATTTCGTTGAAAATTCATGTATTTTGTTTGAATTTTGTATTTTTTTGTAGATCATTGATTTTCTTGGTCGAAAATTCATGTTATAGGTTGAGAATTTAACAACTTTATTGAAAATTTATTTTTTCGATTAAAAATTACTTTTTTCTCATCTGAAAATGTAACTATTCTAGGATTGATTAAAAATTAATCGCTTTTATCTGGAAATTGAACTATTCAATTTTTGATTGAAACTTCATCCTGTACATTGTGTTAGTTAAAACAACAATTATTTGATAAAAAATTAATTCAATTTATTAAAAAGCAAACTTTTGGGTTGAAAATTGCTATATTTTGTTAATTAGATTTTTTCCTAAAATTAAAAAAAAAATGCAAAATAAAAAAATTTTCTTAAAATCTTCCGGATTCTTTTTTTTTAATTTTTAAAATGTTTTCAAATACTCACTTAAAATTTATTTGTCAAAATAAAAAATCATTTTCAATGTTCTTAGCAATCACAACCATTTTTGTTATTCTTTTTAAATACTGTATAATTCTCAAAAAGGTTTTTTTTTTAAAGCTGCAAAAGTCTAAATCGTGTTTCAAATTATTTGAAATAATTTCAAGTTTTAAATTAATTCTGAATCTTTTTTAAATTAAAATTGTAGCGATTGAACTTAAAATTTAGTTGATTACAAATTTAACAATTCAAGGCCTTCTATTTCGAACCATTCTGTTCAAATTTGTATAGTTTTTAACAGTTGTTTGTAATGGATTGTTTAAATGTACGGTCAAATATTGCTGATAATTAACGAAATATTCTTTTTTTAATTAAAAAATTTCAAATTGAATGGGTTGAAAATAAAATTTTTTTAGACTGAAATAATATTTCGAGTCATAATCGAAAACAAATAAATTAATTTTCTAACAAATAATTGGTGTTTTAATTAATACAATTCACAGGATAAAGTTTAACCAAAAATAGAATAGTTGAATTGCCAGATAAAAGCTGTGATAAAAAATTGAATTGAACAAGGAAAAAACGAATTTTCAACAAAATTGTTAAATTTTCAAGGGAAAAGGTGAATTTTTGACCAAGAAGATTAATGTTCTATAAAAAAACGATTTTCAAACTTAACCAATATATACGATTAATTTTTAATCAATCCTGTAATAGTTACATTTTCAGATAAAGATAAATAATTTTTAACGGAAAAAATTTATTTTCAACAAAGTTGTTGAATTTTCAACCAATCAGATGAATTTTCGGCCAAGAAAATTAATGATCTACAAAAAAGACAAATTTCAAATAAAATACATGAATTTTAAACGAAATTATTTAATTTTAAAGTCAAAAAGACGAATTATGTACAAAAAGTTGAATTTCTTAAGCGAATAAATATGAGTTTTCAATCAAAGAGTTAAACTTTGAACCAAATAGTTAAATTTGCAACCATAATTGAAAAACCTCGTTAAAAAAGTATTTTTTTTACAAAGTAGTTCAACTCCTAGTGAAATAATCGACTTTTAAACCCAAGAAGATGTACAGTTCATATTTTAACCAAACAATTGCATTTCTGACCCAAAATGATACATTCTCAACCAAAAAGATTAAATTTCTACTAAAAAAGGTCAATTTAATTTTAATAAATTTTTAAATTTTAAAGTCAAAAAGAGTATTATCTACAAAAAGCTGAATTTTTAACCTAATTTAAAGGCAAATAGTTGAATTTTCAACTATAATTATGAATCTGTAATAAGAAAAAATTAATTTTTTTAATAAGTAGTTTAACTTTAAGTGAATAATTGAATTTTCCACCCAAAAATTATGATTTTAATTTTTAGCAATATAGTTGCATTTAAAACAAAACGACTTTGCAACCAAAAAATATAAACAGTTGATAATTCAACCGAAAAATGTAATTTTTAATCAAAAAAACAAAATAATTAATTTTTCAATCAAATAATTGAGTTTTTATCCAAACGAGATGAATTCTAAAATCACCAATTTCTTTAATTTCTTCAAATGCGGATCAAGATTTAAAGAAGACTATTATAATATAACATAATTATAATGTTATA
>NC_046661.1:119258679-119264353 GCF_010883055.1 Belonocnema kinseyi
CAAACGACTCAGGCGGCTCTCACGGTTTACGTTTCGATTGCCCCTCTTTAGTTCCAAGGCTATTAGCAGGCAATCCCCGTCACTGGAACTGAAACGCAGCTCTGGTGTAGTTCAAATTGAATACAGTGAATTGTTGCTTATTCAAAGGCGCACTCATTCCAAGGGTAATTTATTCTTAATCCCTCACGCTTGCATATTTTAAGTGGTGAAGCACCATTATCTTCCACAATTGTACCTGTTGGTCTTGCCCGTGTCTTGGCTGACCAATTAAAAGGAGGGCCGAAGAGTGTGAAGCCCTCATTGGTTTGAATTGAGTATTTTTGCATGGCGTCATGGTTATCATAGGATAAGTAGAAATATCAGGAAGGTTAGCATAGTTGGTATATCCTTCAATGTAAATGCATACAGTTATTATCAGTTCTTTCGAAGATTGTTGATCTTTCAGTGACATGAAATAAAAAATAGAAAATTTAAGGTTAGAGTACCAGATCGATTTGATTAGGATCGGACACTATAACCTAAAATTTCAGACATTTAATTTTATTGCTTAAAACTGAAAGGTCTTCAACCGATAAAAGGATGGAACAGAATCAAGCAAATGCATTCTAAGTTTGAAAAATACTACTATTCATACATTTATAACCTACTTTAAATTTAGAGTATTTTTCCAAAAAGTTGTGTGCATCCCCATGTAAAGACGTATAGGAAGCTATGCTGACTTTCCTGTCATTTCTATATATCATATCATGACCGTGAAGCCATGTTAAAATACTCAATGCGCAAATGCAAAGACGCATACATACTCACAGCGCGCGCATCTATACAATGCCGGAGCAGTCAATGAGCGTCGCTTCACAAAATCATCCCGCGACTCGCAGTAGAGGTGGGGCCCCTCCAGGCTTGAAATATACAAATGTTTACGTTTATCGGCCTTGGAAAGAGTAAAAGTTTACTGTAAGTAATAAACCTTTTGATTCGAAAATGCAGGTAAAGTGATACCACTGGAGAACTTGGAATCTAGTGAATGTTTAGGAAGAAATCAGATAGGTGAGCTCTGTTTTATGGGTAGTACAATTATGAAAGGATATTGTGATGATAAAAAAGCAACAGCCTCTTTAGTTGACAAAGATGGTTGGCTTCATACTGGAGATGTTGGATATTTTGATAAGGACGGTTATTTATACATTGTCGATAGAATAAAAGAACTAATAAAATATAAAGGCTTTCAAGTACCACCAGTCGAATTAGAAGCAGTTTTACTTACAAATCCACATGTAAGGGATGCTGCTGTTGTTGGTTTACCAGATGAAAGAGCTGGTGAATTGCCATTTGCTTTTATTGTGAAGCAACCTAATTCCAATTTGACAAAACAAGAAATTACAGATTTCGTGAATGGTGAGCAGATGTAACTGAAAAATTGTTCATAATTCAAGCTCATGAAAATTCAGAAATAAATTGGTTTGAATCATTTTATAATGTTTTGTTGTAGCACGTGTATCAATTCAAAAGCATCTGAGAGGAGGAGTACAATTTGTGAAAGAAATTCCCAAAACCGCTTCGGGGAAAATAGTTCGTCGGAAATTGAGAGAATTATTATTAAGGTCGAAATTGTGAGGATTATATATCTAAAATTTTACTATTCAAATTACTTAAAATTGGAAATTAGTCGAAACTCAAAAAATGTAATTTTTTGAAAAGCCTTGCCGTTTAATTCATTTATTTATGTAAGGATTTCAATTTAAAATAATTGAATTTACAATTATTTAATTTTGTATGCTTGAAATAATTATTGCTATTATGAAATAAAATTTAAATGATTAAAATCAACGCTCTTCATTTGACTATCGCTGTACCGAAAATGGGCGTGCACTGTCGTACAAATGAAAACAAGTTTATCTGCAATTTTGGTCGAAATTGAGATAATGTCGTCAGTAGGTTTATGATACTACCTTTTACTCAAATATGTAAGAGAAAAAGAAAAATTGTTAATGAAAAGTAGCTAATTTTTAAGAAATAATTTAGCGTGTCTGTGGGAAGCAGAAACTATACAAATAAGAAAAAGCTCAACTGACAGGTGGGACTCCGCGTCGTGCTGCACATGTGCGCTGTTCAGTTCATGCGTTCATTTACAGCAGATATATTATCAATATTAATTGAAATTTAATTGGCTTTGGCTTTGACTTATTGCAGTGATAAACAATTAATAATTTCCATTGGAATTTCAAATATCTGTTAAATTATTAGTTTCATGAGATAAGTGAAGACTTCGAAAAAACTGTGACCAGGTTTTTCAATGATCCCAGCAGGTTGCATTTTGTGAGATAACTAAAGATTTGAAAAGAAAAAGTGATCAGATCGTTTAAGTATCGCTTTCAGTGTTATTTTAATGATATAACTACGTAATTTAACACGAAATGTTATCAGATTGTATGAGTAAAAAATTTAATCTTTGCCAGAAAATGGTGTTCCCTTTTTAGTCCCATTAACCACAATTCATTCGCTTAATTAATCGGTAAAATGCCATTCAGGTACGTATTAAAAAATGATAGATGCTTAAAAGAATAATAATAAATGTACTAATTAAGAAGTTCATAGATTCTTCTTTGAAACAAATTAGTACAATATAACGGCTAGAATATGAGTGATATAAAATTAGAATTAATCTACAGACTAATAAATACAAAATTGGATATTTTTATATATTGATCAATACATTTATTTTCATATACAGAATCTGACATTTTATTTGTGTTTCCTGGTGCAAAGCAGCTGAAATTGTAAACAAGCGTAACTGCGCATTTTTACTGAAGCCGATAAGAATACATTTTTGTTTTCGTAAAATCTGAAAATGTAGTGTTTTTTATGTATGCAACCGCTTTTTGTTGTTTAAAACTGGTTCAAATATAAATGTGGTCGTTATACTGTTTTTCACTTCCGGCGTACAGTTGGCTACTCTGCAGATACGCTCATTTTAATTTTCACGGCAGTGCAGTAGTTGACTTCTTTTTTTGTTATGAGTTCGAAATTCAAATTTTAGCGGGAGACCACTCTGGCGCCATCTTGCGCTAAATTATCGAAATTGAACGCAATGGCCGTAGAGTTCCGAGAGTGGCGTCCCATGATTGCAGAATTACGCTGCGTTTTGGGTATTGCGTCAATTCACTAGACATTTCAACCAATAATATTCTCCTAGTTATTCAGAGAAATACTGTTATTAGCTGAAATGTCTAGTTATTTGACGCATTACGCAAAACCAAAGATATTAGGTCCTAGATGCGGCGTGGGTCAGTGGTGAGGACGGCCGATATATATATCTAACTACATTTTCGACCATAACGAGGTGCTGCCCTCTTCAACTTTTCGTCGTTTCTATGGCAACCGCGTCCTTCGAGCACGTCAATGGGCGGGGTGGGTTCGGGGCGCCCACCAAAGAATAATATCTTTGCGCCCACTCTTCAATTCCAAACCGAATGTGATTTCCTGTTTCTCGCGTTCGCCTTCGCCATGATTATAGCAATCTTTTCTGTAGGTAAGTCGGTCGGCTCACTCTGTATGCCAAAAATGTTGTTAACACTGAATTGCCTAATTATATTAAAATTAAAGAGAGCCTAAAAATATTGTATTTATTATGATTATCTTTAACATGATTAATTTCTCTTACGGTTGGTTTGAAAAGAGAAATTTTCGGGATAATAAATAAATCAATTTTAAAATAAGGCGCAATAAACTCTGCTTTGTTCGAGCGGGAATTTGAAATGTTTAATTATTATGGATGATTGATTTATTCTAAAGCATTTAAAGTCACTTTTCTTTATTTGAACATATTCTTAGTATATGTGATTTATTTGTATTACTTAAAAAAAGTAGAATATTGTGTTATAGAAATTAAGAATGAACAAGTCACTGAAAAGATGATAAAGATAATTATGTATAAAATGAAGATCTAGAAAGAATGGAATAATTTTACCATGGTATCACAAATTTTACTGTTGGTTATACATGAATCAATTTTAATAATAATATTAATAATAATAACATGGAAGTAATTGAAGTTATTTATTAAAAATCCTGACCTTGAAATTCCATCTTTTTATTTTTATCATGAATACTTGTGAAAAGAAAAAAAAGAAAAAGTTTTATTTTATTATTGTATTCTTAAAGAGGATAATTCGAATTTTTACGTGAACATTCCGAACTATTTATAGAATACATTTTATAAAAAAAATTTACTTTATTTTCGTATTTCTATAAAAAAAAAGAAAACTAAAAAATAATTTTGTTTAATATCAAAAAATGTTTTCTTTTACTATTTTATTTGTAAGAAGTATACTACGAATTTTTATGTGAAGATTTCGGACAATTTAAAGCATTCTTTTTATGCGCAAAAAAATACACTATTTTTATATTTCTATTTAAAAGATAGAAAACTAAAAAATACCAAAATATCATATTCAGCTAATTAATTATTTAATTAGCAATATTATTGAGAAAATTAAGAGTCAATAAAAATATTTCAGCAAAATTATTTTTTGCATGCAGGTGCATATTAGCAGTTTATTTTTATTTATTTAAATATATATGCATATAAATTATAATTATATAAATTAGTTAATATAATTACATTAATATGTATACATCATATGTATATTAGGCCGGAGTGAAAATAATCAAATTATGGGGAATTTTTTCTATGTACAGTTTTTGCTAGTAAATGATAATAAAAAATACAAAGTAAATAATAAATTTTCGCACGATTTAGAAATTTTTTAAAATGGCCGAAAAGCATGTTTTTTGGATTGAGTTCTATGCACACATTTTGCAAAAATTTGAAAAAGTCGAACCGAAAATTTCTTCAGCTTAAGGGCATGTGACACAGCTAAATACCTATATTACCGACCACACTTTTTTAAGTACACTGAATGTTTTTTTGAACCTAAGAACTTTTTTTGTAAATAAAATATCGAGCTGAAACTTTGGGAAATGCATTAGAATACAATAAAGTACGTTTAGGTACTGCATTTTGGTAGGAACTTCACTGAAAATTATTTCATCTTTTTTCTGAACCTCAACATTTTTTTAACGTTCCAACTTTTTTTATACATAAAATATCGGTCTCAAACTTTGAGAAATGCAAGAGTCGAAAGAAAACTACGTTTAAGTACAAGGCTTAATAATAAAAGATGTAAAAAAATATATTTCAACAATCAATTCCAACGGCATCAGCCAGTAACGTTGTACACGAAAATACGAACCTTCTAGAGCCTCGTCTAGTGGCCGCCAGGTTTCATATTTTCATGTACAACGTCACCGGCTGATGCCGTTGGAATAGATTGTTGAAATATATTTTTTTACATCTTTTATTATCAAGCTTTGTACTTAAACGTAGTTTTCTTTCGGCTCTTGCATTTCTCAAAGTTTGAGACCGATATTTTATGTATAAAAAAAGTTCGAACGTTCAAAAAATGTTGAGGTTCAGAAAAAAGATGAAATAATTTTCAGTGAAGTTCCTACCAAAATGCAGTACCTAAACGTACTTTATTGTATTCTAATGCATTTCCCTAAGTTTCAGCTTGATATTTTATTTACAAAAAAAGTTCTTAGGTTCAAAAAAACATTCAGTGTACTTAAAAAAGTGTGGTCGGTAATATAGGTATTTAGCTGTGTCACATGCCCT
>NC_046661.1:119264453-119271288 GCF_010883055.1 Belonocnema kinseyi
AATCCACGAGTGATTCCAGGACTCGGTCGGTGTGCAAAGAAACTGCACTACTGACAAGGACCGACATGAGGTAAATGAAAGTGGCCCTCAACCCTTAACATGTGTGCGTCGCGTGGCCAACGTAGGTATATCGCACGCACACAGCCTGATATCGGCTTTAACTCAGGCAGATTTAGAATTGAGATAGTTGGTATTTTACTGTTCGATCCCGAAGCAAGCAATTTTTGACAGATACAATCTGACAGATAAATGGGTCAATTTTGTGTGTTTTTAACTCTCCCGTGTTTCACCTTAAAATCCGTTTGTAGATTTTGTATATTTGTGCTTTAATTTTTATCCATAGCTAGTTCAATTTAATGCCAGAGTAAGCAAATCTGCAAATACCTCAAGAAATTGTAGGTTATGTTTCTATGTTTACCTTTTAGCTCCACTCTCCTCATCATTGTTTTCAAGTTCTTTTTTTTCAGAATTATCACACCAGGTGCGATAGAAAAATCGTTAGATTATCAACATGAACCCCTAAATATTTGACTTAAAACAAAAAAGTCAACCACATATTGTAAGTCACAAAAAATTAAACAAATGTACAACTTCAAGTCGGGTGGTCACTGACTGGGAAACCCGGGAACTATAGCCCAGATTTTTGAACACCAAGAAGTACCCTAGAGTTTAGAGGAAAACCCGGAATTTTCCAGATTAATTTTTTTATTTTGTTGATGATTTTATCTAAATTTTCCTAAAAAGTCATCTTTTTTTGGGTAGCAAAATCAACTATATTGATGAACACTCGCCTATTTCGAACAGCTAGTTAGATCTTTTAGATCTTTTATTTTTTAAATTAGAAACAGTTAAATTTATTCAAAAAATACGAATTTTCAACGAAATACTTAAATTCTCAACTAAGAAAAAGTAATTTGAGAAACAAACAGTTGCATATTCAGTTAAAAAAATTAATTAAAAAAATAAGATGTTTCAACAAAAGAAATTATTTTTGATCTAATTGTAAGATTACGAATCTTTTACCAATAAAGTGAATTTTAAAGAAAGTAGTTCAACTTTCAACCAACAAGTTGAATTTTCAACAAAATACTTGAATTCTCAACTAAAATAAATTAGTGTTCAACCAAACAGTTCAATTTTTAACCAAATAGTTAAATTTTCATTTAAAAAATTGAGTTTTAACTCAGAATATAAATTTTCAACAATAAAGATGAATTATGAAGAAAATAGTTTAACTTTCAATCAAAGAGTGGAATTTTCAATCAAAGAATATGAATTTTTTTACAAAAAACGCAATAGTTGATAGTTCAGCCAAAGAAGATTTTAAATTATAATTTAATAAATAATTAATTTTTAACCAAAATAAGAATTTTTAATAAAATAGTTCAATTTTTAACAAACGATGAATTTTCAAATAAGATTATGAATCTTCAACCGGAAAAATGAATTTTGAAGAAAGTAGTTCAACATTTAAACAATAAATTGAAGTTACAATCTAAGAAGATGAATTTAAAAAAATTTAATATTTGATATTACTAACAAAATTTTGTTTTAAATTAGAAACAGCTAAATTTATTTTAAAAATATGAATTTTCAATGAAATATTTAAATTCTCAACTAAGAAAAATTAATTTCAAAACAAACAATTGAATATTCAGTTACAAAAATTGATTAACGAAAAATGTTTCACTAAAAGAAATAAATTTTTAACTGATTTTAGTTTAATTTTTAAACAAATAGTTAAATTTTCAGTTAAAAAATTGAGTTTTAAGCCAGAATATAAATTTAAAAAAAAAATGAATTTTCAACATGAAGCATTGAAATTCTCAGCTAAGAAAAATTAATTTTAAAACAAACAATTGAATATTCAGTTAAAAAACTAATTTAAAAAAACTTTTTTTACTAAAATAAATAAGTCGCTTACGCTTTTGAAAATTATTTTGTCGGTCATATTTCTAATTATTGTAAAACTGTGATTATTTAAAATATAATCTTTTATTTTGAAAGATCTGGATTTATTTATACTTACAAGACATTTCTTTGAATTTTGTATATGGTTTAAATGAATTTAATTTACTTATTAGAATACTGCACAATGTAGGATACTCCTGGTGAGAGGGCTCAATAAACTATGTGGAGATTATTTTAATATCACTTCTTCTCTAGATCTATTCTTTATTTTTATGAGTCAGCTATAATCCTAATTATTACTTTCCTGAGTTTTTTTATGAATTTGCCTAGTTGTTATAAAAATAAAGTAGAATTTTTTTAATTTTACCAGCTTATTTAAAAACTCTCGTTTATTTAAAGCCAAGAAACAATAAACTTGTAATACATAACTGTGTACATAAACTTGTAATTGTACTTAATAAAAACTAAGAATAAAAAATACACTGAAACCAAACTTTGTTTAAGTTCATTACTATATCACCTTCCATTTACTACATATTGATTTATATGATGCTCGATTTAAGAACTAAATTGCAAGTAAATATTCAATTTGTGAAATCTGGTGAAAAATCTTGTCATTTACATTATACGGAACTAGCATTAATAATTTTATTTTTCAATATGGATGCAATATTTTTGATATTACTGGTTTCAACAATGTATTCAAATTTAAAATTTAACTACAGTTTTATTTTATTTTATCTAGATTGCACTTTAATTTAAAACCATTTAACGCTATGAAACATCTACAATTTTTGACTGTACTTTACTTTAACTAAACTAATTTTTACTTAAATCTTGAATGTAACTAAATTGTATTTACTTTTTGAAATGATCTAAATTGTGTTTGATCTTTAAATTTAGTTTTACAACATAATTTTTAAAATTGCACTACAATAAATGTTAAAGTACGAATAGAATTCTTCTTAAACTTATTTAATTAGTATGTCGAAAATTTCTCTTTTAAAATACACCAGACGAGAAATTAATTTAATTTAAATAAACTTTATTTAATTTTTAAATTCACCTAAATTTTATTTAAATTTGGTATTTAACTAAATAATTTTTGTAATGTCACTACAATTCTAAAGTACGAAAAGAATTTTTTTTAAATTTATTTATTTATTATCCCGAAAACTTCTGTTTTCAAACCAACCGTAAAAGAAATGAATCAATTTAAAGATAATCATAATAAATAGAATATCCTTAGGCTCTCTTTAACTTTAATATAATGAGCTAATTCAGCGTTCACAACATTTTTCGCGTACAGAGACAGCCGACCAACTCAATTATAGCAAATATTGCTATAGTGATGGCGAAGGCGAACGCGAGAAACAGAAAATCTCGTTCAGTGTGCGCTCCCACCCCGCATACAAACGTGGTCGAAGGACACGGTTGCCACAGAAACGACGAAAAGTTTAAGAGGGCAGCATCCACATATGGTCGAAAATGTAGTTAGATATATATATCGGCCGTCCCCACTCCTGACCCTTGCCACATCTAGGTAAAATATCTTTGATATATGTTACGAGCATGGACATAGGAAACAAGGGACTAAGCATGTCATTGCGGAGGTGATGCAATGAGGGGGGAGGTCCGCCACCTTTTGATGTCCCACGACAAACATGGAAGCGCCCACATATTTATATTTTCATGCACAGTTTGTCGGCAAAAATGCTCGTGCGCATAATTAAACGGCACATCGTAAGATGGCGGCTCCCCCCTCATGGAATTCTCCCCCCTCCCGTGGATTTAACCTCGCTCGCCCAAGTTAGGATAGCATGCCTAGTCCCGTGTTTACTATGTCCATGGTTACGAGTGACTATAGGCTCGCTCTTTCGTCAGTAGATGGAAAGAGAAAATCGCGGGAAAAAGAAAATATACAAATTTTAAAAATACTTCAGAAAATTAGGAATTAATGATAATCATCCCAGATCGCAGGAAATTAGGTCAGCAAAAGTTCTAAAATTTTTGTGTACGATTCACAACGAATAAGTTAAGAGATAATTATTGATGTCAGTATTAATCATGTTTAGTCTTAAGATAAGGCGAAGTCCGGATGTTAGGTTTATACTAAGGTATCGAATAAAAGAAACCAAATGCTAGCGATCAAAGAACGAACCAACAAAGATATGATTTAGCGCCGAATATTTGCATATGTTTCATTTAACTAGCGATAGCGGCTTCTTGGGCGACATATTTGTATCTTAGGTTACTCAGAATTGATATTAAGATGGTGAGATCAACACGGCTCAACCAAGAAGAACTAGAGGGGTTCGATTTGTGAATCATTAAAAAGACTGGGAATGACGCATGTTTATGTATATTAATGATGTGCTAAGATTTTGTGAAAGAGTGATGATTTATTTTTATCAGTTTGAAATTTTCCCGGTTCCATATAAATGGTTCACAATCCATACTGAACCCAGCAATCAGACAACGAGCCATCAGAAGGTGGATTTCAGCATGTTACATATTAGGGACCCTGTAGAGGTGCGTTCCAGGCGACCACCCGGGTGAATTGGTGGGTGAAGTAAAAAAGTGGGCGGAGTTTACTAGGATGAAGTGGAAGGAGAATGGTAGAATGAACGGTTTCGAGTGTGCGTCGGGTGTATGTTTCATGAAAGATAGTTAACGTTACGTTACACAAAAGTTTAAAAAATGCAATAACAGGATAAGAAGATTTTAATTGCTGCTTCAGTAATGAGGTCATTCTTATTACAAACAGTGATGTGTTCATTAATAGTGGAAAGTGATGAAGATACTAAACTTTAGATGATGAAGATACTAAATTTCAGTCTACTACTAAACTTGCGATTCCCGCCACTTCTACCCGCCAATTCCACTGTTCACTCACTTCCACCTACCTAGTTTCAGTAGGTGAAACAGTCACCCGTCGGGTGACCCCCACTCTTTACCCGCGTGACCACTGAACGGTTCTCTGAGTGAAGCCCAACACTCACCTAACATCGTGGAACGGCTCGGATAAAAAAAATTGCATGTTCAAAGGATTAATTTTTAACCAATGAGATAAATTTTTAACGAAAAATACGAATTTTCAACCAATTACTTGATTTTTAAACTATAAGGGAACAGTTTTTAACCATTTTCTGCAGAAAATGTTCCAACAATTTAGTTGAATTTTTTTTCCGTCTTGACTAAATTTGTTTCTTGGTTAAAAACTCATCTATTTGGGTAGAAACAAGATTTTCTTAGTGAACATGAGCACAATAAAAATGTATGCCTTTTGGTTGAAAATTCAACTATTTTTAGGAAAACTTGCCTTTTTGTGTTGAAAGCTCAACAATTTTGTATCTTTTTTTCTTTGTTCGTCCTAGAGCTTTGCGCTCGATAATATATGCATATATACAATTAAACATCTACAACTGTAATTTGTTAGTTGTGAATTATCTTTCGTTAAAGCTCCTTTGTTGAGGACTCAACTATTTTGTTTAAAATTTGACTTTTTTGTTTGCATTCAACTACTTGGTTAAATGTTAAACTAATTGAGTAAAAGTGGATCTTTTTTGGGTTGAATCATTATCATTTGAGTTGAAAATTTAATTCTTGTGTTGAAAATTCTTTCTATCTTTGGTTGAAAATTAATCTTTTTGTTGAACATTCCTCTAATTGTTTTACGGTTGAACGACCTTTTAAAAATCAATTTTTTTGGTAGAAGATTCATTATTTTAATTTAAAACTTATCACTAGTTAAAAATCAAAACATTTGCTTGAAATGCACTTTTTGGTTCAATTCAGCCGCAGTTGTTTTAAAATAATCATATTTTTTAGTTTTGGGTTGAAAATTTATATACTTATTTAGAAGTTTAACTATTTCGTTAAAATGTTATTTTTTTGGATGAAAAAGTATCTATTTGGTTGCGAATTCGTTAATTTTTTTAAACTGAAAATTAAACTTTTTTATTTTCAGTGTAAACAGTTTTGTTAAAAATTTGACTTTTTGATGAAAGATTTGCATTTACAACCGAATAGTTTAACTGTTAATCAAATAGTTAAATTTTCAACCTACAAATATAAATTTTAAACTGAATGGCCAAATTTTCAAACAAAATAAGATTAATCTTTAATCTTGAATCTTTAACTTTGAAGATTTTGCGAATAAATAAGTATTTTAAATGCTTTAAACATAAGACACGATCCTTAAATAAACTCATTAAACATGATTGCACTATTCGCATACTGAAGCGCAAAGCTAAAGTAAATTTTGGTATAGTACCTTGATATGGAATGGAAGTGTCTCTCTCTTCTCGCTTGACCAATCCACAGTCAGCTACCCAGCTGGCGCGTCCCTTACTACAGGGTCCCTAGCATATATGTAATGAGCGGATATAATTCGCATTCTCGCTGCTAGGAACAGCACAGTCAGTGACGCAAATTCGCGATTTCAGTTTGAATAAAAAGAAACTCAAATTTGAAAAGCGAGTCTTGAATTTATAATTTAAGTATTATTTCAAAGAAAAGATTGGCAAGCAACAGTCGGGCAAATTGACATGGAAATGTTTGAAATGATAATCGTTTCTTGTAAACGAATAAATGTATACACTAGATTAAGCGCAATTTCTTGAAAGGAATATTAATGTAACTCAGCTATGATTATTTAGACATAGGATATAGCAGGTTTGATTGCAGAATATATAAATCTTATATTAGATATACAATTGGCGACACTAGATCGTTAAAAAAGAACCGATTAGAGAGTTGTGTAACGGTTCGAAATAATTATTTAGTTTTTTAAAAATAAGTGTGTCACAACGACACACTGTTTTTTTATTTTATTTCAAATATAAACTTCAAAGTACAAATCGATATAACAGAGTAATGGCTAATGTGTCTAATGCTATGCTTATATAGGCGGTTCCCTTCT
>NC_046661.1:119271388-119281488 GCF_010883055.1 Belonocnema kinseyi
TCACCATCACTATAGCAATATTTTCTATAGCTAAGTCAGTCGGCTGACTGTATGCCAAAAATGTTGTGAACACTGAATTGCCTAATTATATTAAATTAAAGAGAGCCTGCAAATATTCGATTTATTATTATTTTAAAATTGATTAATATCTCTTACGGTCGATTTGGAATTCTAGAATTTTAGTGAAATTTCAAAAAAAAATTGTTAAAACTAAACTTAAAGTTTAAATGAAATTAAGATAAATTTTAAAATTAAATAAAATTGAGTATAATTCCAGATTTCAATAAAATTTTGTTAAATTTAAAATTTAAATAAAATATAGCTAAATTCAAAATTTAAATGAAATTTTGATGAATTGAAAAATCAAATAAAGTTTAGTTGAATTAAATTAATTTCTCGTCTGGTGTCTTTTAAAAGAGAAATTTTCGAGATGCTAAGTAAATAAGTTCAAAAAAATTCTATTGGTACTTGAGGATTGAAGATACAATTCAGATAATTTCAAAAAGTAAATACAGTTTATTCAAATTCAAAATTTAAGTAAAATTTCGTTAAATTGAAGTAAAGTTCAGTTAAAATTCCTGCCCCCCCCCCCCCAGTTTTTGTCAAATATCGACGTTTTGAGACACCCTGAATCCGAAAAACAGGTTTTTTATGAACGTGTATGTCTGTTGGTCTGTATATGTATTTATGCTTGTCTGCCTGTCAGCACGATAATTTTTGAAAAAATCATTCTTACATTCTTTTAGTGCCCTAAACTAAATGTCAAGTTCGTTAGTCAGCCATTTTCGTATAAACATTCAAAAAGTGAGCGCATTTTGAATATTTTTGAGACCAATTTTTTCAAAATTCAAGATATCTCTGTGCGGTTATTCATAGTATTATAAAATTCAAACAATTTATCCTGATGACGTTATTCATAAAATTAAAAATTACCTTAGAGTTATAGCATTCACCAAATTTTAAAAAACACGAAAATGAACCTTTTAAGCCAAATATCGGATGATATGACACTGCTCTCGAGCCAAAGCCTAATTTCATGGGGAGCTAACAACTAAATTATTAGCAATAATAACACTCGGATTTTTTCCCCGATGGTTTAATCAAAAAGAGCAGCTCAAAAACTATCGAAATGTGTAAAAACCTTGATTTCGATTTTTTTAGAGTAAGCCCATTTTCTTCGGCACACACACACATACACACACACACATTTATGCAAGGGTCTCCCTAATATGAGGTTAAACAGCTTTAACATTTATTCAAATTTAAAGAATTTTTAAATACGGACAAGATGTTTTTAATATAAAAATTATTTGAAAAAGATTAAATCATTGTTTGTAATGATAAAAGCAACCCGTTAAGAAGCTTTGCATTAAAAGGCATGACAAATTTTGAATCTAACCTGCCAGACGTAACCTCTTATAAATTAAAAACAATTTTCGTTTGAAGCAATAATCGTGACATCATAAAATGACCTATGCTATGTTTTAAAAAGCTTTTTACCCCATTATTATTCGTAAAACAGTCAATAAAATTAACGAAATGGGCTAAATTAAAAGGGTTTTAAAATATTTTATTTATTGGTTTTTTTGTGGTGTCCAAAAGTATTCAGAAAAATATTTCCGGCGCTTGGTACAGAAAAGAATTCAATTTAAGAGACAACTCCTATTTCTATGGGGATTTAAATCGGGAGGACAAAAACGGGTCCCAAATTTATTCAATATTTCTCACGTTACCACTGGATGTATGAATTTTTCAATACTTTTTAATGCAAGCCTTTTTACCGGGAAAGCATTTGGGTTAAATTTGAATTAAGTCGTTCGAAGAGAAACATTTTATTTATTAATTTATTGTAATTGTAAATTCTGAAGGTTAAGTAATATTAACACTTTTTGACGTTATAATGTACGTTGTAATGTATTAACAATTGTATACAAAATTCTGAGAAAACATTGCCAATGCAATAAGTATATAACCTCAAAATTTGCATACACGTCACACATATATCGTTTTCTCCACCTTGAAAAAAGATTGTACATAATAATAGTACAAATATAATAAGTGAAAACCAGCGTTGATTTTTCATCCTCTGACGAAAGTTTAGATGAACATTTAGCAAAGACGTGCAGAAAGAAGATTTCGAGTCAATCCTCTTTGGAAACTACAACTGTTTGCGTCTGTACTTTTTTTCTCTAATCATCCATTCTCCTATCCTGTTTCACCTCCTTCACTGAAAAAATTATTTGTTTTTTAGAGTTCTTCCCTCCAAGCTATAAAAGATAAATAACAATTTTCTTGTTGAAAATTCTTCTCATACGACGATTTACTTGAGGTGACGACATTTTCCACAATGGACAAATTTTGTACAACTATTGTAAATGGTAGTCTACCATTTCGCCACATGGTGCCGAAGTATAAAACAGTGACTGAATACTAAACATAAATATTCATAAAAAACAAATAGTTTTAGATAGAATTTTCATCTTATAAGGTAAAAAAACACACACTTTTGTTGAATAGGTTAAAAAAAACAACTATTTCACTATTTCATGTGAGTTTCAATTTATTGTAAGCTTAAATACACTTTCATTAATGTATGTGGCCACAAATTTTATCCATATTATGCCAAGAATACGATTGATAGACAATTGAAATTTAAATACAAATTCTAACCTAACATTTAGATCAGCTTTTTAAATAGTAAATATTTTATGTATAAATTAATAAAAATTTACTTTGAGTTCATTTTTGCCTCAAAATAAGTCCACTTAAGTTGTACTATCCATCATAAGTCCATTGAAGTACTATCTTTTAAAAATCACAATAAAGAGAACAATAATTGTTTTTTTTTTTTAGAAAAATATTTCTTTCAAAAAGTGCGCGTTTTCACTGTATGATATGTAAATTCCATCTAAAACACTTTGTTTCCGATAAAGACTTATTTTTATTATCCAATAAATGCTCGAAACTCCACACAAAAATGGTTAAAAGAATTTGGCGAACAAACTAAAATACATCTTTAAAATCGTGCCTATTCTTTCTAGTTCCAATTTTTGTCACCCGGAGGCGTATCGCAGTTTAACCTTTAGAGGCCGGGATGGTCGAAATATCGATCACCCAATGCACACAAACTATTTCATGTTTTCGGGCAAAATTTGGTGCGTTGAATAAGGGGAAATAGTGAGAAACATCCTGCAGACTTTTTGACCTTGATAATCATGATTCCGAGGTCAACAAAAATTTTTTTTTGGTCTAAAAACTCGGTCTGTACATTTATCTAGATGCGCTCAGTACCTTGATATCTCGATTTTTAAGGTCACGTCTGCGTTCACGATTGTTTGCCCTATTTTTTTCTTACTCAGCGCCTCAAAAAACATGTGTATGCCAACCATAACGCTAAGATATAAAAAATGACCTTGAGATGGTGATTTTCAAGGTCAAGGGTGCCTTCAGGATTTCTTTCACTATTTTTTTCGTACTCATGCGCATCAAAAAATATGGGTATACCAAACTATAACGCTGAAATATCATAAAAAGTTTTTTTTTTATATTGGCCTTTACGTTGCAGATGGGGGTGGTCGATATATCGACCACCTGTCAGGTCGGGGACTTAAAATGAGTTTTCTGTTTAATTATGCATAAATTTTCGTTCAAATGAAAACTCGATTTGAACGGAAAACTTCCCGTCCTCTAAAGGTCAACTATTCTCAATATCATGGAGAATAGACATAAGGAGACCAAACGAATGGAACTGAAAATGAACACTTTTCTGTTGCTAGAAGTACTCACACACACACACACATGTGCAAAATCACACTTACGTATAGTTCAAAACTTCCCGACCATGGCGTGCCAACCGCACTTTTAAAAAAATATGGCCGTCGATGTGAAGAAGAGTCAAATGTAAATAAATAATGATTGAACAATGAATAGTTTGTAAATAAAGGCAAGGATGTTAATATTAAAAATCGCTGTATAAAAGCGAAAGTTTCCAATAATTGTGGTTTCAAGTGTATAGTGTACAAGACTTTCAGAGTGGTGCAAGTTGTATGCTTATTGTTTTTGTTACGAACGCGTCTAATGCCTGTCGCGCGCATAGTGTTGGTAAAAATAATTTGATATTTTCATAAACATACTACCTACCTCTTCCATGGCGAATAATTTTTTATTCCACAAACATTTCACAAAATCCTGTCAGATTATTAATTATTTGTTCAAGCGACCTGTCGAAACAAAACGGAAAGTTTTGAACTATACGTAAGTGTGACTTTACACATGTGTGTGTGCGTACTTCTGGCAAGAGAAAAGTGACCGTTTTTGGTGAAGTCCATGCATTACAGATTGGTCTCCTTATATCTATTCTCCATGCCCAATATCATGGAGAATAGACATAAGGAGACTAAACTAGTGGAACTGAAAATGAGCACTTTTCTGTTGCTAGAAGTACGCACACACATGTGCAAAATCACACTTATGTGTAGTTTAAAACTTCCCGAGCGTGGAGTGCCAACCGTATTTAAAAAAATTATGGCCGCCGATCTCGAAATCATCATCCTGAAATAAAATGCATATAATATTATACATCAAGACAAAATGGATATTCGCAAATGAAACTATACCTTCATCGGAATAGCGTTCCATTTTAAATTTCTAATTTTTCTCTGTACCTGGTGGATTGTTCCATCCGGCATTTTCGTTTCAAAAATTTTTCTACATCTTCCGCTCGAAAATGTATTTCGCAAAGAACATCTTACTGTCTCAAGAGTTATCGAAAGAGCTTCTTCTCACTCACTTATTAGATTCATATCCTGCAATGTAATTAAGTTTGAAACTCAAAAATACGTGAATCTTGATGTGAATTATTAATTATTTATTTGTTCAAGCGACCTGTCAAAACACAACAATGGAGGCGGCCATAATTTTTTTAAGTGCAGTTCGCACGCCACTATCGGGAAGTTTTGAACTATACGTAAGTATGATTTTGCACATGCGTGCGTGCGAACTTCTACCAACAGAAAAGTGACTGTTTTTCATGAAGTCCATGCATTACAGATTGGTCTCCTTATACCTATTCTCCATGCCCAATATCATTGAAGCAGTTATGATTATAGGTTTATGTACGTTCGGTACTTTCTGCGTACAATTTCCGCAACACAGACATTGCAAAACCTAAAACAAATACAATTCCCTTCTAAATACTTTACTATATTCCTACCCGGTAATGAGCGCAGAATAGAGAAAAAATATTTTCAGATTTCAGCGGAAAAGTGAAGATTATTATATATTTTTGAATGCCCGATTTTTCCATCCGTCTAAAATGTCATCATAAGAATAGGATATCTCCGAAACTAATTCATTTATATTTCCACAGCGACCGCCGCATAGTTTCCTATTCCCCAAAAGAGAACTTGTTTTCAATATATTTAATACTTTAATTCCTTCCAATTGTACAAATAGGCATACCTCACAAAGATGTATTGTATTCCACAAAAGCGTTCATATTTTGAGCTTATTCAATTTCTTCTAATCAGTTCACAAAATATGTACAATAAATTATTTTAATTCCTTCATGTGGCATATAAGTTTTTAAATGTTAATTCTAAGCAATTAAAGTCAGCCTCTCGAGTTAAAATTATTTTAAGTCATACCTTTGAATAGATTTCATATGTAACATATTCTTCTTAATATTATCAGGCAATAATAAATTTTTAACATGCTTAAATAAATTATTAAAATATAATAAATATAATTTTCAATATTTTTCGAATTATTAAGTTATAAAACGATTTAATAATGAAAAATTAGGTAAAATAAATGCTTCCGTTAAAGGTCACTAAGTCGATTGAGAGGAATAGGATCTACAGTTTATCTCTTCCCGTTGGGGGAATTTTAGACGGAGGGAAAATCGCGTATTCATAGGAATACAAATACTCAATGATTCTGTATTTAACGCTTATTATCGGGTACTGAATTACTTACCTCGTGTATTCGCAATCTATATAAAACCCACATAAAAACAAGTTTTTATTTCTTGAAATTAGATAAGAGTACTGTTACATTCATTCATTTTTTATGAAATGCTATTCTATTTGTACTTTTATTATGTACAATCTTTTTTTAAGGTGGACAGAAAGAGAAATCTTTGAAGTGTATATAAATTTTAATATTATATTAGAGGTTATATACTTCTTCCTTTGGTAATGTTTCCTCGAAAATTTGTACATAATTATTAATACATTAGTACGCACAATACAACACTTATAAATGATAATATTACTTACCTTCCAGACTTTTCAATGACAATAAATAAATAAAATCTTTCTATTCGAACCTCTCGAACCCAATTGGCGATTACGTTTGCTATTTACAATTCATTCATCATACAACAATGCCATTTCTGAATTATTTTGTAAATATTTTGCTTTTATCATTACAAGTACTGATTTAATGTTTTTCAAATAAATTTTACATTCAAAACCTGCCGCCACCAGAAACATTTTTCGACTTCTAAAAAGAGAAAACATCGTGCGACCCGTCACAACCACATTATTTAATATTTTGTTGCAAAATAAATTTGCGCTAAATTTGAATTATTTACATTTAATTTCCCTCGCAGACGTTTAAAATGAAGCTTATACCATGGAATGTATGGAAGCCTAGAGTGCTTTTTTTGCCTCTTTTTCGCTTTAGTTGACATGATTTTTTTTTTTTTTAATGAACAATATTGACATTTGAGATAAAACTCTTACCATTTGTGTGTCGATTCATAACTTGTTAGGGGGTATATATACCTGGGAAATAATAATCTTCTTCTGTAAAGTGACGTGAACACACAACTGTATGTTCGCTTACGTCAGTTATTCCAATTTTTTCTTTCCATTCCTGGCATCGGTCCACATAATCAACTTGTCTAACTGCCAAAGAAGTTGGAGGAAGGGGAAATTTATGAAAACTGAATGGAACACTTCGAGAATTACATCCAGGTACGCAACAGCGTCGACGATTCGATGGACCCATAGCATCTTGCATTCTCCTGTGAACTTTTCTTGTCAATTTATTTATATATATTCTGTTTTGTAAAAAGATTTTTTCACTGACCTATTCCTAGTAAATATCCACGATGAGGCTCGATCAACTCAATAAGGAAAAATGACGAATTTTTAGAACCTCGACGCGGGGGTTGAGAGGCAGCGAGGGGAGTCAAATTAGTTTTCCTGCCCATCGCAGATGGCGCAAATTGGTGTAAAAAGCGCGTGCGCGGAAAATTGTTTGTTGCCATTTGTTACTGTCACGTGTTGTTTGGTGCTGTCACCGTATGAGACAATAACCGCAAAACGGGTTTTCGTGTACCTGTATCACTTCAATGAAAAGGATTTCTTGAAAACGCAAACTGGTATATTATTTAAAAACAGCATATCACAGGTCAACTCTGCTTCAGAAAAAAATAAAAATTCATACGTATGCGCATCCTAACTCGTCTCGCAATTATCTTTTTCTACTTAAAATACAAAAAGAAATGTATGATAGAATTTTCTTTCCAAAGCTTTCCATATCTTTTGGATTCCTTCTAAAATCTGCACCCGAAATTCTATCCGAAACTGTACCACCATTTTCTGTCAGAATTTATCAGAAAGTGTCCCAGCTGTATCTTTCCGTTTTTTCGACCTTTTCCGAAAATGTCCCGTGCGCAATTATGTCAGTTCTATCAGATTTGATCAGAAAACTAAATTATGTAATATTGTTATATAAATATTGTTTAGTAGAACTTGATATGTAATTATTATGTAATTGCAAATAAACTTTTTTAATTAAAATATATCAAAGGATTAGAAAGTAAAAAATGATTAATTTAAAAATCTCGAAATTTAATGATTTTATTAATTGAATAATTTCTTTGAAATTATAACTGATTAATATATTTGATAGTAATTTAGTTTAAAAATTTTGGTTAAAAAGAATGATTTTTTAAACCTTGTTTAAACAATTGTTTTGTTTGTTAAAATTATTATTAACTTTTTAAAAATAATAAGTTGCAAAAACAAAGTAATATATTATTATAATTATTAATAATAATTATTATTAGTAATTAAGAATTTCTGATAACATCTGATAAGACTAAATCAGACATTTCTGATAAAATCCGCTACAACACTAGTTGGACATTTCGGATAAAATCTGATGGAATTATATTGGGACAAATTTTCGGAAGGAAACTGAAGAATTCGGATGCAGATTTTGGAAAGCTTCTGATGAAATCTGAAAAGAATATTTTTACGACTGTTTCAAAATATATCAGAAACGTCCTTAATCTTTCCGATTTTTTGGGCAAGGACGTTATATGAACGGTTGCATATAAATTATTTTGTAGCTTATGAATATTCAGGAATTTAAAAAATGCAAAACTGTTGCTTATTAATTAATTAACACTGTAAAAAATTTAATTTTGTTCCAAAATTTAACCGAATGATTTTCTTTTAAGTCCATGTGACGAGCGGGTCACGTGACCAGATTCCTACCTTACCGCCACTTTTTTGATTTCTCAACTTATTTTAATACGAAGCGCCACATCGAGTTGAAAATTTAGGATAATAAATAAGAAGCAGTAAGAAAGGTGGGCCTGGTCCTACATTTTAATAATTATGAAAAAAGCAAAAAAATTATTTACAACAAAAAACTTTTTTCATAATTATACAAATTTAGGATCAGATCCACCATTCTTAGTGCTTCTTGTTTATTATTCCAAATTTTCAATTCGATGTGGCGCTTCGTGTGAAAATAAGTTGGGAAATAAAAAAAGTGACGGTAAGGTAGGAATCTGGTCATGTGACCCACTCGTCACTCGTCGCCTTAATCACATTCTTAAAAGGTTATGCACGTTCTATGCACAATTTAAAAAGACAAGATTTTCAATACATATTATATAATAAAATAACATTGTTGCAGGATCAGCCCCTAAATAACCTATAATATGCATTCCGTTTCATCTGGCACGATTGATAGCAATACTTTATTGGAGAAGTGTTTTGCATTAAAAAAAATTCTCATAAATTCTCAGAGAATATATTTCTCGATTATATTCTCAGTCTCGTTACCGTTCTCAAAGTAATATAACATACTTGTAGAGGCGCGATATGTACCGATTGGTTCCGCCACATGTTTGTAGAGGCGCGACAGATAACTATATGTAAGAAGCCGACAGTCTTTTACCGCGCGAAAGTTCAAATATTTTAGATTTAATAAGAGAATAATTAATCAAAGTATGAAAAATAAGAATTTTTATAATTTCTAAGAATAAATCAACAGCAAGTCCGTTTCCACAATTAAGGGTTTGAAAACCCAACTCCAGCGATGAAATCTTCTTCTGAAAATCTTAACAAGTTATAACTAAAGGATTAAATAAAAGGGTATTTCTAAATAATTAAATTGATAAAGTCATAGTTAATTGAATCAACAAGATTTATTAGTCTGGTCTTTTGAAATCTATCTTTACAGGAAAAAATATTATTCGAGTTTCAAGTTAACGAACGAGTCGCGGCAGCGGACCAGATTAATCTGTCTTTTTGTTTCGTCGTGGAAGCTTCGATACCGTCACAGCGGTCCTCAGCCTCCCCTCTCTTTCGTGTTTTTCTCTGGTTAGCCTGCTTTACTTGCGCTACAAATCCCTACTCTGAAAAATGCCTAATTCGCCATCGATTTCATAATACATCTTCTTATGGGAAGAGAGTACGTGACTTCACGCTTGGCCGATTATTGAGATAAAGTCCAGGCGCACACATTGTTTATGTTATCATTCGGAGAACCGACTTCTCGGAGGTCTTATTAATCGTCTCAACCAAAATCAAACAACTGTAACACCAGGCATTAGCCCCTCCCAGAAGCCCTTAAGAAAGTAGAAGGGAACCGCCTATATAAGCATAGCATTAGACACATTAGCCATTACTCTGTTATATCGATTTGTACTTTGAAGTTTATATTTGAAATAAAATAAAAAAAACAGTGTTTCGTTGTGACACACTTATTTTTAAAAAACTAAATAATTATTTCGGACCGTTACATTTTGGCGATCCTGCCAGGATAGGGCAACACGACTAAAGGTTTCTACG
>NC_046661.1:119281588-119288371 GCF_010883055.1 Belonocnema kinseyi
ATCGGCCGTCTCCACCACTGACCTATGCCGTATCTAGGACCTAATATCTTTGGTATGACTTGTTCGAACACCGTTGCAAAGATATTGTAAACCTAGAGGCGGTACCTCACTAGCGAACCTATAATAAATTTCAAGAACTAAATGAATGCCATTGGTTAAAAAGAGCCAGATATCTTCATCTCTTTTTAACTAATTGCATTTTTTTAGTTCTTGGAATTTGTTGTAGGTTCGTTCGTGAAGTGCCACATCTAGGTTTATAATATCTTTGACAGAAAAAGTAGTTTCAGAATGATCGTTTCGAATTCGAAAGTTCCTTGTCTATATTTTATAAAGTAGGTAGTGTATCGGCTAGAACTAGAAATGGGGACTGACATCAAATGACGCCGAACACTTCGGTCATCTGACTGTCTGATCTGACATTTTGGAAAAAGTGGAAATCTTATAAATAGTTATTGGAATGTTTTTTTTACTAAATAATGTAAGATGAAAATGCGCGCATTTCCAGTTTCATTTTATATCAGTAAATTGATCTCTGGAATAAATAAAAACGTAATCTAAAATAAAATAAGTAAAGCAAGATGAAAATGCCATTACGTAAGAAAAGTTAAAAAAAAGTTTTACGTAAAGTTGAAAAACAAATTTTGTTTCGTTAACAGAAAGATTTTCTGTAGCTGATAACTATGACATTACTTCAATTTTTCGCGTTATAACACGATTTCCACTTTTTCAACTTGTCCGGGCAGGTAACCATCAGATTACCCCCAATTTATCAAAAATTGAGCTGAAATTTGAGATTATGTTAACTTTGGATCGTTCTCATAAATTCTTAAAGAATGTATTAGAAAACAGGTTATGAACAACAAAAAATGTATTTAATTAAAAGAATCAATTTATTGAAGAGCACTTTGAAGGCACGTCTTTACTCATCAAGATCTGATTTTGAACTAACGATGAAACGTATCACCAATATCACATTCATACACTATACACACTTAAATCATGGTTTACAGTTTATGTTACTGAGATTACGCATAGCTCTTGAAGCTTTATTCTAAACATCTTAGAATCGAAGAACACACACGACTTATAACATATCATTTTCATTACTCTGAAATGTAGATTATATTTTGCTCTATATACATATATACAATAGTTGAAATAATCCAACAGAACTTATCCGCCGTTTATATTTTCGGTAACGTTCTCAAAGTAATATAACCGAAATGTAGAATTCTAGCTATAACCGCAGGTAGGTCAACCGAAAAGGATTAAAAATTAAAAATAGATTTTCTTCAATATTGCATAGGGGGTAAAAATCCGTTAAATGCTAAGTGTCCCCGGCAAAAATGTTGTTGTGTATCTTATTGAAACTCCGCCAAAATTATAGTGCTATTGGCCGTCCTTAAATTTTAGAAAGGGTTCGCACCTAGTGTAACGGTGTGTCAAGATACAGGGGTCCGAATTACGGACAAGTCGCCCCGCCCTGTCGATGAAACGGCACTGGGCCTCCAGTGCGGTTTCAATGACTGCTGATTTCGGAACCCAATCCAAATATATTCCAAACGGCACTCAGAGTGATGCGACGGTCATAAATGATCCTATTGTATTCGCCACGTACAGGGCGGGAAGAGTTATTTACAGTAGCATCTCATTCCATTTACGAGATACTTTATATTAATTCCAAGTTTAAACATCTAAAAGAAGTTATATATCCTCTGGTGGACCGAAAGAAGTGAATGGAGCCTCTACAAAGTAACCGTAAAGACCCCATTTGGTTACTTTTTAAAAAACTCAAAAAAACAGTAAAATCTACTTTTTAATTGTTGAAATTCGGATTCTAAGTTAATGTTTGCATTAGAAACTCCCGGAGTAATCGCAATACTTTTTCTTGCAGCGTTAAAAACTTTAAAAAATAAAATACCTGTCATTTACATGGGCCGAAGGTGACTTCAAGTGCATCATCTTTTAGTAGCAGTTAATAAGCGTTCCGTCGGTAACTTTAAGAACTTTGTATGGATGCTAGCGCCACGCAGTGGAAACCTCAGGCAACAACGCTGCGATGCAATTGAGAGAATTTTATTTTTAAACTTCGAGCGCAACATGCTAATTTTTTTTAATTTTTTGTAATTTTTAACGCTGCAAACAAAAGTATTGCGATTACTCCGTGAGTTTTTAATCAAAAATTTAACGTAGAATCCGAGTCTTTACGGGTACTTTGCAGAGGCTTCATTCGATGCCTTCGGTCCGCCAAGGTCTGAAATAATCGAAACCCGTAGATTCTGAATTTGTAACTTTTTCAGAGATAATTCCATAATTTTTAATAACTTTTGGCTGGTCTACTTGGTAGCCTAGTGGACTTGCGGGTATAAAGGGTACTTATCCAGGCATTTAAAACCGGTTTCTGAGTAGCTTTAAGCGAGCAGCACTGGAAAGGCACTGGGCAGTGCCGTATGAGTCTCTTCAATGCCGTTTTATCGGCAGGGCGACAGCTAATTGTCAATGGTACATAACTCCTTAAGTTTTTCTCCAATTGCGTCAGTTTTTACATCTTTTCTGAGTGAGCTAGGAAAAAAGCTTCATTTTTTGAAAAATATCCCAAAACGAAACAAAGAAAATGTTAATAAATACTTTTTATAAACGTTCTTGTACATTTAATGATAATTATTGATTTTATATTGGGACTGGTGGCAAAAATCAGAACTAGAAAAAGTACGCACGATTTTAAAGATGCATTTTAATTTGTGCAACAGAGTGTTTTCATGATTTTTTTTGAGTTTAAAGTATTTCTTACAAACTATTTAATAGAGGCTTGCGGTAAACGGTTTTTTTGTGGGTTTTAAAGTATTTATTAGATAATAAAAATAGTTATTTATTAGAAACAAAGGGTTTTAGATGGAATTTACATACTATACAGAGAAAAAGTACATTTTTCGACAGACATATTTTTTCTAAAAGAAACAATTATTGAACCATTTATCGTGATTTTAAAAAGATTATAAACTTAAATGGACTTATTTTGAAGCAAAAATGAACTCACAGTAAATTTTAATTAATTTATACATGAAATATTTACTATTTAAAAATCTGATCGAAAAGTTAGGTTGGAATTCGTATTTAAATTCCAATCATCTACTATTCGTATTGTCTGCATACTCTGTCTAAAATTGGATGCTGGATACATTAATTAAAGTTTATTAAACCTTTCAATGCATTGAAACTTTAAAAAACAACCGTAAACACACTTTTAAGCAAAAATGAAAATACATATTTGAAATACATCTTTAAAGTTGTACCTACTCTTTCTAGTTCCGCTTTTCGGCACCAGGTGGCGAAATAGTAAACCACCATTCCCAATATAATAATTGTTTTCCATTTTGAAATTCGCTCCAACTGCGACCAACGAGCGCGCGACCCTATCGCAAGCGCAGTAGCTCAAGGTGCTCACATTGGCATGCGTCGATGCGTCATGAGCGGGTCTCTCAATAAGAGGTGTTAAGAGTGGATAAGAGGGCTTTAATGGTTTCAATTCTCAATTTTTGTTGATTTTTCTCGTTCGTATAGTACCTAAACTTTTGTTTCATACGCGTAATTCATGGGTGCACAACTTCTGCAGGCATGTAATTGTTAAATTTATGCCATTAAAAGTCACTCGCATTATTCATAGAGAAATTCGGGATCATTGAAGCGTTATAAAAAATAGTAAGGAACTTTTCTTGAATCACCTAACCTCAATCTGTCAAAATATTCGCACGTAAACACCACTTAAATTTTATTCTGCAACGCGAACCTGCTAATGTAAAAATGGTGTTTCAGAGTTATTCATACTTTTTATGTGAACATTGTGCTGCATTTTCCTGTTTATGTACATAGTTACATTAGAAGCGGTAAGTGAAAAAAATACTTCGACAGAATGGAATCAGTTCAGAGTGAATCGGGAAATGACAATCCAAAATACGAGCCTCCTAAAAGGAAAAGGAAAAGATTTAATTTTCAAGAGAAAGAAAAAATTGTACAAGAGGCGAAAACAAAGGATATGGAGACGATTTGCAGAAAGTATAAAATCGGCGAAAGTACTCTGCGAAAATGGAAAAAGCAGGAAGACGATATTTTTGATTGTGCGAAAACTGTTAATCTGAAAAACGCGAAAAAAGCAACGAACACAGAAGAGCTTGACTGGGCGATGTACGCATGGCTAATGGATTTTCAAAACAGAGACATTCCTGTCACTGGTCCAATTGCAAGACAGAAAGCTCTGGAATTAAATAAAAAATTACGAGGACCAAATGACTTTAAGGCTAGTAAAGGCTGGCTAGAAAAATGGAAGAAAAGAATGAACTTGAGTGCTCTGAAAATTACAGGTAAAAACAAATTTACGTTTTTGAAAAATTATTACCGATAGTAATTTCTTTTCAAGAAAAAAATATATAAAAAATAGCTTATCAATATTTCTGAAAATATTTACAAATTTCGCTCTATAGTTAATATTGCGCGTTAGAAAACTTTTAATATTTTTTTAGAAGATGTAAGAATATGTATTTCCGAAGAAAATTGGGTTCGATTTTGCAAAGATTGTGCTGGGAACACAAAAATACTATTTTTTTGTAACCTCTCCGGAATCGAGTCTGATTTTAAGGAAGTATTACTCATCTGTAAAAAGCATGACATTTTCCGGAAGACAAGAGCAAAGTGAACGTCAAATTCAATAGCAAGATTCTTTTTTTAAAGTACTACTCTGAGAGGCAAGGGACTCGCAGCAAAAACTCCTAAAAATGCAAAAAGCAAGGGGGCTCACATTAAAAAAAAACCCGAAATGTGAAAGGCAAGGAGACTTTACAAAAAGGTCCTCCAAATTCTTAGAGCCATAGAGATTAATAACAAAAAAACACCACAAAAAGTGAGAGGCAAGCAGACTAAAAAAAAGCATCTTAAAATTTAACAAATTATGTACAATCCACGACAATCTTTTATTATTTTACTATCAATTAGTGCTTTCCCACAATAAAATGGTTTTGAAAATTTCACTTAGAAGATATCTAAATTGTTCTCCAAGTAAAGAAAAGTGAGAATAAAATAAAATTTTGGTTATAGATACATAATAAAATCATTTTTATCAAAAATTAGAACCACTGAGATATACAGTAAAATTTAACTAATACTTTTCATTTCGTTTACGTTTTGTGATATTTTTCAATAAAAAAAAATCAAGTTTTTTTTCAGCTTACTTAAAAAACGATGATGCGGAGAGATTAAATTAAATTTTGATTCCCCCTTGTGGAGCCCCAAAAATGCCCCAAAAAACTGAAACTGACATTTTTGCCCAAAATTTACACATAAATGCTTTGTTTTTACCTTTTTTGCCATAAATTATTTTTGTTTGTCAAGTTGAATGGTTTTAAGTATTTTTTAACTAATTCAAAATTGTTTAAAGAATTTATTGTTTTTAAATCATTTTTTTTGCACTCACTTGTTGAAAGGTAGATTTTTTGTGTTTTATTGGACAATTAGTCATTTTTAGGAATAATGATCTTTGTTTCAAACATTTAGTATTTTTTAAAACAATTTATTATTATTTAATTGCAACTTTTTCTTAAGAAGAGGTATCAAATTCTAGTTTTAAAAAATTTAGTTAGCTTTGCTGCTTATTATTAAATATCTATATCATTTAGATACTAGTATTTTATTTTGTAATAAATTCTGATTTGTTCAAATAAATGTTGTTTGCTTAAAGAATTTTTTTCGAAAATAAATGTTTGAAATTTCTGTTTTTCTGCCATTATTGTGGTAATTTGTTATTGCAAAGAGCAAATATTTTTGTCTAAACCATTATCCTATTGTTTATCAATTTATTAAATATTAATTTAACATTTTATTGGAAGTTGTGATACAAAAATCTGATTTTTTTCTCAATTCAATTAAGTATATCGCTTATTGTTAATTTTTAAACGTCAAACAAATACTTTAAATAACTAATATTTGTTCATAAAATATTTTACATTGGTTATGAAAAGTTTATTTTTTTTAGTAAGACTGCATTCTATAAAAATTACTTTCAATTTTGTCGTTATAAAATTATTTTTATAATCACCCTCGTAGACACACTCGTTTGTCCTCTGAAAGCTCAAAGTAAGTTTTTGTTTGTTTATGTTGATCCCGCGGATTAGCTGTTAGTATTCTGAAAGGAATTAAAAATCTTTGTATTTTTTTAACGTTACTGGAAATTCAAACGAAAAATTTTGCCCTCAACAATGACAAATTACCACAATAATTGCACAAAAAAACAGAAATTTCCAAAATTTGTTTTCTAACAAAATTGTTTAAACAAACAACATTTATTTAAACAAATAAGAATTTATTGCAAAATAAGGTTCTAGTATTTAAATGGCGTAGACATTTAATAATAAGCAGAAAAGCTAAAAATTTTTTTTTGAACTAGTGTTTTATACCTCTTTTTAAGAAAAAGTTACACTTAAATAATAATTAATTGTTTAAACAAATTCTAAATGCTTCAAACAAAGATCTTTATTCCTAAAAATGTCCAATTGTCCAATGAAACATAGAAAATCTACCTTTCAATGAGTGAGTGCAAAAAAATTATTTAAACAAAAATAAATTGTTTAAACAATTGTTAATTAGTTGACAAATACTTAAAAACACTCGACTTGACAAACAAAAATAATTTATGGCGAAAAAGGGAAAAACAGAGCACTTATGTGTCAATTTTGGGCAAAAATGTCAATTTCAGTTTTTTTAGGCATTTTTGGGGCTCCACAAGGGGGGGGGGGG
>NC_046661.1:119288381-119310073 GCF_010883055.1 Belonocnema kinseyi
AAAATTTAAAGTAATTTAATGGAAATGATTGATTAAAAACTCCCCAACAAATTTTTAATATCTTCCGCAAGCTAAGTTTAAATCCAGAAACCTGAATTCCATTTTTCCGAAAACGATTTTGCCGCAGCGCCTCGGAGTGCGTCCTGACTGTTGAATCAGCCACCACGGCGCGCTCTGATTTATCGACTATGTAGTGTTCCTACCTTTCCAAATTCTATTGTTTATGGTATTGCAGTTCCTCAGAAGTCCACCAGGGTGTACTAGCACAGAATCTCTCACTCTCTGTGTGTGCGGATGTGTGTGTGTGTGTGTGTAAAAAAATGGAAATGAAAAGAATTTTACTCATTTTATATTTCAAAACAATTTTGCAAACGATGTATATAAATGCTAATGTAAAACATGAATTAAAACGCCACCCAATAAACTTAGTAAAGTGGAATATTAGGTTTCAATTTGAATAAAAAGTTAAATATAATGCTTTTTATATCTGAAAATGCAGTAAATAATATTTATATTAATAAAATATGTCAATAGTCTTGTGAAAAAGTTTCAATAGTATACAAATTCAAACTTAATATTTTAGGGTTTAGCGAGTACTTACGCTATTGAATATAATGAGAAAAATGTAATTGAAATTGAATTAAATTTTCATTCAAGAACATATAACATAAAAATATGTGAAGAACATAAAAAATAGTTTATTCAATAATTTAAATAGTGGCAAAAAAAAACAAACTATTTTTCATAGGAACAAATATAAATTATAATTTTATAAAACGCCAAGATGTAAATATAATCAATGTTTAAACATCTTTGTTTTAAATACTTAAAATGATATAATGATAAAAGAGAGCAATTAAAAAAATTTATTCTTTTATTTTTCACTGATTATTAAATAAAATGGTTTCAAATGTAAATTTAGTTAAATTCAATAAGGAATACATTATATCTATCATATATTCATAAGCGAGATTATTCACATGGTAAGTTTAAACTTTGTACTATTCAAATTTTTCTCCCGGATTTTTTCTCATTCCATTAATAATATTGTTAATTTGTTTTTCACAATAAACTTTAAGAATCATATTTTACTTTTCATTCAAATTCACATCTAAGATATATTACACTTTGCCAGTATTATTGTACGACGGAAAAGTATTTTGGAATGTTAAATGAGTAACATTGTTTTAATTTCAAGGATTTTTTTTCATGGAAATAACATTTTGTTAACTAAAAAATTTAAAAAGTGATTTAGTCCCATTGCTTTCTATGTAAAAACAGGGAGTGATAGGACAATTAGCGCCGCGCTGGAGATATTAGGAACTAATCAACTTAGGACAGTTGCGGGGTCAAGTTAAAATCTGAAATATGGAGAGATGCACAGGCCTGGTGCAGACGCTTTATTTTCTTTCCGTACATTTTCGTTCAAATATTAATAACCCGTTTTGTTATTGTACAAGTTTTCGAATAAACAATATGAGTTAAAAAATTATCAGATGCAAACTTCGATGATTTTGAAGTAAATAAAGGTTTCGGCCCTCTAATAAAAAAAAAAAATGTCAGCAGGTATGATTTTGGACCACCCTAATGGCACACTGTCTGTTTATAACAGTTTACAATATTACAATTTCTTATTCTTGGCATGCGTCATATTAAACAACTTAGGATTATAACTCATTTCACCAATTGATCTCAATTATAATAATTCCATTCAAAAATTAATTAGGTTTTTGACCAAATAGTTTTTTTTCAGCAAACAAAGATGCATTTTCAACCAAAAAGTGCAATTTTAGTAAAAAAGATAAATTTTCTACCCAAAAATATGATTTTTCAAGCAAGAAGATTAATTGTCTCGACAAAAAAAATAATTTTTAACAAACAAAATTAAAAAATATGAACAAAATAATAATAATGTTTGATAACAAAAATTTTTGTCAACGATATCTATTATATTACCTTATATAAGGCTTTATTTAGAAAAAATGTGCTCCAAAAGGAAGCATTTGTGATGGTAATACCAAATTTTAGAATGCATTATTGGGAATCTTTAAAAACCTAAGAATTTTGATTCAATTCTCTTAAACATCCTTGAGTTCTTCTGGATTAACTGCAATTTTACGGACATAAATAGATTTTTTTTTGCTAATCCATTTCAGTTCATTTGGAATTTACCCTGCATCATTAGTTCAGCTTGAATTTTTCAACTCTTCAGAATTTTCTTGAATTTTTAAAAATTTTCTCCAAATACTTTTGAATTCTTCCTGAATGACTCAATTTTACTCAACTCTGAATTTTATTAGATTTTTTAAATTCACCTTGAAGTCTTATGAAGTTACCTTCAATTCTCAGGCATTCTATTGAATTTGTTGAATTGCCTGAAGTATGTCGACATTTATTTAAAATGTAATGTTTTGATTGAATTTTCAAATTAATATATTCTAATTGCTTTCAATTCACCAAAAAAAATTTTTTTGACGCATTAAATCTTTATACATTTAATCGAATTCTCCTTATTTCCAATTAATTTATCTAAATTTATTCGAATTCAATGACATAGTTTACTTTTTTCTTCGAAATCTGTTCACTCATTCTGATAGAATTTTTTTCGATCTTTAAAACTATGTTCAATCACTTCAGTTTTAATGAAATAACTGGAAATTATTTTAAAATATCCAAGATATATATACTGAAATTTAGCAATAAAGTTTAATACTCTCTTTTAAAGTCCAGAATTTTCACAACATACATTTAAAAAAAATGTATTACTATCGTTTTTAAATCCCTTTTTGATGCAATTAAATAACATATTAACATATGATGAAAAAAATATTTTTTATTGTTTTTCGGATTTTTAGCCAAAAAAGTCACTCATACTGCGATATATTGCGATTTGAAAATTTTATTTTTCTCTGAATAGCATAATTTTTTTGGCGAATCCTTTTTTATCCTCATTTAGTTTCCTTTTTACCGCGATAAAAAGTTTTTAATTTTGCATGAAATAGTAAATTTGTTTTTTAATCTCTGTACCAAGCTGATTCCATGAAATTTTATTTATTTTAATTAATTTAATTTATTTTTCAAATTTATTTCTTAACACCCATGACATTTTTATCTCAAAATTCTCGTTCGATTTTCGAGGAATTGCCGTAAAGTATTGGAAACATGATTTTTTTAACAGAATTTTTTTTTATTGTGATCCGCAGTCAAGTCTTGTTCAACTTTAACAGTGTCATTTTGATATTGTAAACTTCCACAACCATTTTCTCGAATCTGGATCAGTTTTTTTGTTAATCCTTTGTTCTCATTCATTATTTCGATATCTCAAGAATAAGTTTTTACTTTTTTCAAAAAATTGAAAATTCTTTTTTTAATCTATCTAAAGCCAAGTTTTAAAAACTCATGAGATTTTGATCTCAAAATTTTCTGTCGATTTTATCGGAATTGGCTGACTTTTTTCCATCAAACTTTGTTTAGCCGTATTTAGAAACTTTATATCACGGAAACAAATTTTTTTTGTGTCTCAAAATTGAATTTTTTTATCACAATCCGCAGGGAAGCTGGTCTCTGGAAAAATATTGTTCTGTCATTTTAAGAATTAATATATTAATCATAATTTCTGACGGAAGAAGAAACATTATTCTAGGAAAACATTTAAAAGTTACGAAAAAATATTTCATTAATAGTTTTTATTAATGAATTTTGTTCTACTGTCGCTTCTTACCCATTTTTCAAAAATGGTCGATTTGGAGTAAATCGTGACTTATTTTGTCAGGGAAAACATTCCGTACAGCACTACTGTTTCCAATTTTTAAAATCAGTAAATACTCTGAAAATAGTTATTTGTTAGAAAAATTTGCCGGAACGTGTAAAATATTCGCTGTTGGACAAATGTTAGTTAATAAATGTTCTCTGTAAGTTTTAACAGCTTTTCATTAAAAATAGTCTTTTGTTTTAAATTATATTATTATATTGCTTCTTAAAATCATAGAAAAACCTTTAACTGAAATCGGCAACAGACACCAAATAAAATAAAAAGTTTGCCACAACAATATTCACACATTTTTTAAATATCGTTAAACAAAGTATAAATTTTTTATTTTGTCTTACACTTACCCACATTGACCCAACTTTGTTTTATAATTTTACAAATAACTGTTTGTGTAAACAGTATTTTATTTTTAGGTTACTATATTTTATCTTTGAATAAGTATAAACGCTTTTTTCAGAAAATAATTCCAGAGTCAAAAGATTGAAACAAACTGCCGTGCCGAGCGTAAATTTAGGTTTGGAAGTAATAGATATTGAATCACCAGTAAAGAAAATTAAAACTGAAAGTAGTAATAAAACAGTAAGTAAAATAAGAGTAAAGTTGATTTGTTTTTGTACTATGAACCCTTTGGTATTTGAGTTATCAGATTTTATAACATGATTTAATATGAAATCGCTTTGAAATTCTATAAAATGGCTTTAATTCCAACTTAAAATTATACATTTTTAAGCATTTCTAATTTGAAATTATTTTAGAAGACTTTGAGTGTGAAATGTTCACTTAAAATGCCTTTTGCAAAATATTGAAAAGAAACTAATTTTTTAAACAAATTTCTGAATTTTTCAACCAAAAATATGAATTTTTAACCAAGAAGATTGATGTTCTATAAAAAATACGAATCTTCAACTTATCCAATATACAGAACTAAAGTTTAAACTAAACACGGAGCAGTTTAATTTTCAGAAAAAAATGATTTTTGACCAAAGTACATGAATTTTCAACAAAATTATTTAAATTTAGAACTAAAGAGATGAATTATTTACAAAAAAGTTGAATTTTCAACCCAAAAATATTATTTTTCAAACCAAAAGATCAATTTTCTACAAAACAGAATTTTTAACGTAAAGTTTATTTAAAATCAAATAGTTGAATTTTCTTATATAATTTTGAATCCTCAATAAAAAATTTAGTTTCCTTACAAAGTAGTTCAACTGTTAGTCAAATAATCGACCTTTCAACCATGAAGGATAAATTTTCAACCAAGAATATTTAATTTTTTTATCACGAAAGACAACATTTTAACAAAGTAAATGAATTTTCAAACCTAAAAGTTGAATCTTGAAATAAAAAAGAAACATTTTTAAAAGAATATGTGAATTTTTAAGTGAAAAAGAAAAGTTTTTTTATCAAAAATTGAATAGTTTAATTTCCAGTTTAAAGAAAGTTTTTTTCAACCAAACGGGAAACGAATTTTTTTATCAAAATAGAGAAATTTTCGACCATTAACCATTTTCATCCTTTAACTAAAAAAATGCATTTTCAAGAAATTAGTGAAATTCTTGAAGACTTTCTAACAAAAGAGTTGCATTTTTAACCAAATAATTGGATTTTCAATCAAATAATATAATTTATAACCAAATGAGATGAACTCCGAATCAAGAGTATAATACGTAGTTTATGGAAAGTACTGCCAGGCCACTTTTTCTTTTAGGATTACAACACTGCTAAAAATGTTGAATTTGATTTTAGAATTAAAGTATTTGAAATAGAAAATGTTTTAATTTACACGTATGAATTGTTCAAGATCGAGTAATTTCACATTGAAGTATTATAAATTATACCATTATATTTTAACCCTTAAAGGGTATACTGGGTTTAAATTACCCAGCGATTTATTTGCGCTTTAAAAAAACGTACCAAATTCGAGAAAATGGAGCATATGGCGCCATATTAACAAATGACATGAAACCCTATTTTTCTATGTCATTTTCACGTAATTTTGAATTTTATAATTTTTCTACGCAGTTTAACATAAATAAAATCGTTAAATCACGCAAAGTACTTAAAACTTTATGAATTTTAGAGTGAAAGAAGTCATTTTTAAATTTTTTTCCAAAAAGGATTTTTTAAACTACTTTAATTTTTTTAAACTGTTATGAAACCTTTTTCTCCTTAAACAAGATGGATTAAACATCATTAATCGATTTTCTTGTAAACAACTATCCAATACCGTCGGCACATCACACGTTTGTATACCCTTGGGTGCCTAACACCCAGTATGCTCTTTATGTTATTTTACGGAAGTGTGTCCTTTAATGGTTAAAAGCGTTTAAAATCGAACTTATTTATTTTTATGTAATTTTTAATAAAACTTAATCAAAAATATTCAATTTTATGGTTAAAATTGCAATAAAATATTTTAAAAGCCATAAACCTCAAATTATCTAATAGTGCAGGTATGCTTTCAATTTTATATCGTACAATTATAAGTTGGAAATGTATACAATTTTAAACATCTCTTCTTGCGTTGCTGTTCATATTGGAAAGTTTATATTTAGAAATTTGTATTTCGTCAACCGGGTTAAGTATGGATCATCGGGGTAAGCTTAGATACTAAAAATATTATTTATAAGTTGCGCATAAATTCTCTCTACAAAATAATAAAAATGCACTGAATAGTAGATCATAAAAGTTGATCCATATTTACCTGGAATGTTGGTTTTTTAAATCTTTTATTTCAAATTCTGAATACTTGAAATTAAAAATTGATGCATTTCAAACACTTTAATTTCAAGATCAGTTCTGACCACTTTAAGTCGAAGAATTTCTTTGAAAACCGGGAAATTATATGACATTTTTTTCTGAGAATTGATTGCCATTCCGAAGTATTTCATCTGTTTTACAGGAAGAAGAAGAAAACAAAAGAACGAACTCTTTTCAAGAAAAAAATGCTTTCGAAATCGAAAACAATCATAACGATGAGGATATCTATACTGAAGACGTCAAGGTTGTTATTAATATTTTTATTTTATTCGGATGAAATATTTTTATTACATTGCTTCCTCAAAGAGGACGGTTTGTTATGAATTACAATTTAAAATATACTTTTTCGTATACATATTTAGATATAATTCGATTAGAAGATAGAACATATATATTATGAAAATTTATTATATATTATAATATATTATAATTATATAAATATGTTTTAATTGGAAATGGTTCTGCGGTCCAGTATGTTCACGTTTGGATTCCCTGAATTTACGATCAAGGCCACTGCAAGCATTTCCCACCACTGTTCTTAAATCCAGGTTCCAGTGTATTTCAATTCAAACGAAGTTTGGAATTGTTTCAATTTTAATCGTTCAAATTAGGCTTGGATTCATTATTTTTAAAACTCCCAATTAGAAATCATATAATTTTCAACCTTTATAGAATAATTCAACTTTCAAGGTTTGCAATGCATATTAAAATAATTTTAATATTGACCGTAAAAAATGACAGTGAATTTTGTTTGCGTAGAAATCTCATTTTTTAATAATGAAATCTATCCAATCACTTTAAATGTCGTTTGAAACTATATGATATAATTTAATTTAAAAATTATAATTTTTAATGCGCAATTTTAAAATAGTTTAATTTTCGATGCCTTAGCACTAAAGTTGTTCAGACTCAAAAGTTTAAGCTCGGAAATACTTTTTTCAAAGATTCTTAATTTTTAAATGTTCAATTAAGAACTTTACTCATTTTTTAAAATTTAATTATTCAATTTTTCCGGGAATTAAATTTGAACTGAATAAGAAAATTTGAACTATAATATGAATCTTTTCATGTCAATTAAAAACATGTAGTTCGTCAAATTAAAAAAAAGAACTTTAAATTTTGGAAATCCAATTCAAATTTCTTTTGGTGCCACTTAAAATATGATAAAATCAACAATCCATTGCAATCCAATAACATTATATTATTTTTAAAATCCGTGAAATTCCATGAAATATGATTATATTTCCTGAAATTTTGAAAATACATTGAGCTTTTAAAATCTCTTTTTCCCCTGACAAATTTCTCATTTTTCCTGACCGTTCTAAAATTTTCTTTTAGATATAAAAACAACTTTACAGCCAGGAGATCGATACTGTTAAAGTAAAAAAAAGTCTTATATTTGAATTATTTTTAGTGAATTTTCAACCCAGTAAGCGAGTTTTAAACTCAAAAAGATGAGTTTTTAATTAAAAATGGAACAATTACATTTTCAGTTAATACAATATTACTTCCAATCAAGAAAAATGACATATTCAACAAAATAGTTACATTTTCAACCATACTGATGAATCACTAACAAAAAAAAATTTCCGAAAGCAGTTGAATTTAACCAAGAAAGATTCTTCAATCAGTAAAGAAAAAAAGTCATCCAAAATGTTGTGTTTCCAAGCCATAAAGACATATTTTTGAGAAAAAGTGTTGAATTTACAACCGAAAAATATGCATTGAAACCAAAATTGAAAACCAAAAGAATTAAATTTTCAAGAAATTAACTGAATTTTGGACAAACAAAAAAAAAGATCAATTTTATAGAAAAAATAGAAGAGCTTCATTTTTATTTTAAAAAATTGTCTACAAAAACAAAACGAATTTTCAACAAAATAGTTCAAAAAAACTATTTTATTTAAAAATAAGTTTTTTTTGTTGAGAACTAGTTATATTGACTGGAAATGTAACTCTTCCATTTTTTGTTAAAAATTAATATTTTTAACTGAAAATTTACCTTTTTTAGTTAAAAATTAAACTATTTGAGTGAAAATTCAAGTATTTTGTTGAAAATTTTGATTTGTTATGCAAAATTAAACATAAAGTATAACTTTTGTCTATCAATCGAACGAATTTTGTACTTTCTTGTATATTGGTGTATTTTATTGTAGTTTTAATTTCCTACAGGAATGTACAACTACAAAAATCTACAGGAATTGACTATAGGATGAAAAAGATTTAGAATATTGGAATGAGATAATTTTCAGTTAAGTATACATGATAGTTATTACAACAAAAAATTGTTTATGTTTAAACTGTAAAAAAATGGTGGATAAATTGAACAAGGTTAAAAATAATTATAAATTTTCGAAATCTTATCATTTTAATCAATTTTAAGCTGGAAAAATACATCAAAATTTACATACATATACATCAAAATTTGTATTGAAATATTTTAAAATATCCTTTCAAAAATTTGTTAATTTGAATTAAATTAATTAAAAAAAAAAAAATTAATTAAATGCCAGGCATTTAATGAAAATTGGACTATTATCTTGGAACTCGAATTTGTCCTACATTTGTTCGAAAATCCTGTAAGATTAAAAAAAAAAAGCCTTATAATATTCACATTCTTTTTTGAAAATTCTGGAAATGTTTTTAAATATTCTTGTAAAATTAATTTTTTGCAACATTTTTGTTTTTCTAGAAATTATAATAAAAAATATGTATTCTTTTGAAATATTTCAAATATTTACATTTTGTTTTAAATGCTTTTAAATTTTTTCAAGTTTTAAATTATTTTGGATTTTTTTCAAAACTTCTAAATGTATCTTAAGCTTCCTCGATTTTTTTTATAAATTAATATTTGTTAAATTGTTATTTATTATTAAATTTTTTAAAAACATTTTCTCAAAATTAATTTTTCAAATAAAAAATAATAAAAAAATTTCCCTAAATTTTTCAAAGAATCCTGCAAGATTAAAAAAATGGCCTTAAATTCGTCAAAATTTTATTTAAAAATTCTGAAAATCTGTTTAAATATTCTTTTAAAATAAAAAAAATATATTTTGGTTTTTCTTGGAATTTTAATAAAAAAATTTTTTAAATCTATTTAATATTTACATTTTGTTTTAGATGTTTTGAAATAATTTCAAGTTTCAAATTATTTTGGAATCTTTTCAAAACTTCTAAATATATCTTAAACTTCCTCGATTTTTTTTATAAATTAATATTTGGTAAATTGTTATTTATTATTAATTTTGTTAAAAACATTTTCTCAACATTAATTTTTCAAATTAAAAAATAATTGAAAATTTTCCCACCATTTTTCAAGAATCCTGCAAGATTAAAAAAAACCTTAAGAGAGTACATATTCTTTTTTGAACATTTTGGAAATCTTTTTAAATATTTTTCTTAAATTAATTAAAAAAATTATAGTTTTAAATTATGTTAGAATCTGTTCATAAATTTTAAATATATCTTTCAAGATTTATTTTTTTAAATAAAATATCGTTCTGATTACTAATGCCAGGTAAAATTGTAATTTAAAAAATTTCGAATAACTGAAATGTCTGCTTGATCTGTGATTTATTATAATAGCAAAAGTTTTTGTTAAAAGCCTCATTTAAAAAAAAAATTGAAATTTCTTGTAGAAACTCATAAATTACATATCATACAAAAATTGACAGTAAAGTGCAAGTCAAAATTTCAACTTTTTTATGAAGTCTTGTATTTTTTCGTAAAGATTTGTAATTTTTTACATTAATTTGCGTAGAATTAATAGTGGTTTTATGATGCCAAACACAAATATTAAAAATATGTAAGATCCTGTAGTTTTTTCTAATACCTGTAGATTTTTATAAACGAGTAAAAAAACATGAAGGGGTTAATGCAAGAAATTAGATGCTTTTTTAAGAATTTTTTTCTTATTAATAATTATTTTATTGATTCAAACTTTTTATATATAAATATTGACATCAAATTCTATGAGAAAATTTTATTTTATTTTAATTCCATCGTAAATATAGCTGGTACGGTTGCCTGAAGTTAGCCCTGCTAAAATCTGGTTGACATGAAATCTCCATTTCTAAGCATCGGAAATAAAAAAATTCGCAATATTATTGAAGAGTAAAGTTGCAGTTATGATCGGGAATGCAGGATTAAAATTCGAAAAAAATAATACAAAATGGCGGATTTGAAAATTTTGCAACCTTTTTTTTACCATAAATTGTTTAAAAAAGGGTGAAATATTAATCAATAATAATTCTGGCTGTTCGGACGATAAGCACACAGTGCAGAATATGCTGTGAGAATTGCAGCCCGATCGGTCCAATAGTTGTTTTTTTTAATTATGTCAACCAGGTTGAGAAACGTTGTTTCGAGAAAAAGGCGTTTAATTTTTTTTCTCTCTAAAATGCATCGAAAAAAATGATGATTTTTTAACATATTCCTGAATTTTCCGACAAAAATAACCACTTCAACAGCATTTTTACATATATTTAATACAAGAATTCGTCTATTTTGGATAATCGATTTTTTGAACAAAAGTTCCTGTACCCTATTCCTATATTCCTTATATTTATATTCTATATTTCCTATATTCCCGTAGTAAAAAGTTTCAAAATTTTTGCATTGTAGTAACTTATACTTTCTTGTTCATTTTTTCTACAGGAAAATACAAAACAAAATTAGCTATTTGTATTTAATTGTATTTTTTTAAACAATTTTTTCCAAATAGTTGTACATTCTTGCCGAAATTTTTTCCACCAGGGCTTGTGGAGAACAAAAATTGTTTTTCCGAAAGCAGGATATTAATTTAAAATCAATGAATTTACAGATACTTGATGAACCTTCAGAAGAAACTCTACGACGTGCTATTCTGGAACTCGACGAGCCGATTCTGCTACGTAACATAATACGAAAATTAAATGGAGAAAATATTTGGAATCTTCTTGACTGGGATTTAAAAACGTTAGCCAAAAAATTTGGAAATGTACAGTTACCTTTTCGAACAGGACATATTGCGCAAACTTCCGTAAATATTATTTTTTAAATCATAAAAATATTCCAAGAATTGCATCATTTTATTATTTATTCGAAGGATATTTTAATCAGTTAAGTTTGATCTTTTTTAAGTCGTTCGCTTTCATACCTTGAACTATTCAAACCAATCTTTTTGAAATTGGCTCGATTTATTAATGTGTCAATTGTTTACCTTTTATTTTTAAAATAATAGTAAATTATTTTATGAGTAATCAACTGATAATTATTTTAGCGACCACAGTGGGAAGTCGAGTGTCCTATGGAGTGGTTCACAATGAAAGATTTTATAAAGAAAAATGATTTTGAATCTTGGTATTATTTTGACTATAAATATATGCATGAGTGGTGCAAGAATTCTCCCGAAATTCTTCAATCTCTAAATTGGAACAGATTTGGTTTTGATTTGGATGGGAAAGATTCAACTATTTGGATAGGAAGCAAAGGTGCTCACACAAATTGCCATCAAGATTCTTACGGATGTAACTTAGTGGCTCAAATACACGGAAAGTTAGTTAAAATTTTTAATAAATACAATTCACAGGGTTGTCAAAGAGTTAAAAAAAATTTGGAAACAGTGTCAGGAGAGGAAGATTAAAGTGGATCCCTTTTATTCTCTTATTGTACGTCATTCATGATTTCCAGAATTAATAAGATATGGGACTTGAATACAGCATTTTCAAATTTATTTATATTTAAAAAAAATACTTTTCAACCATAAATGATGATTTTTTAACAAAATACTTGAAGTTTCAAAAAAATAATTAAATTTTTAAAGAAATATAATTGAGTTTTCAATCTAAAAGAATGAATTCCTATAAAAAAGATATAATGTTGATATTTCAACCAAGAAAGATGAAATTTTATGTAAAAAAATGAATTTCAAAAAAGAAAAATCGAATTTTCAACAAATAAAGATTTTTCAGTCATGAGAGAAAAAAAATGTTAACTAAAATTGTAAAACCTTCAAACTAAAACACGAATTTTCTGTACAAAAATTTTCCACAGAATTTTTTCAACTTTTTTCAACATTTAATTTTTAACAAAACGGTTAAATTTTCAACCGAGGAGTAGGTAAAAACTTCATTAAAAAAAATTTTTTCAATAAAGTAGTTCAACTCTTGTCCACACAGTTGAATTTTTTTATCAATAAAGATCAGTTTTTAAGAGAATAGTTGAACTTTCAACCAAAGAAGTGAATTTTTAATAAAAAATGGTAATTTTTAACAAAAAAATTATTTTTTAACAAAGTAATTGAACAAAATTTTTCAAACAAAATACTTGAATTCTCGAGCAAAGAATATTAATTTTTTTAAAACAGTTGGATTTTTATACAAGAAATATGAAACATCTACTAAAACAAATTTTCAATTAAAAAGGAAATTAAAAAAAACATTTGAATTTTTATCCAAAAAAAAGATTCTTAGTTTGATTTTTTAACATCAAAATAGATGAATTTTTAATTAAAATATATAAATTGTCATCCAAAAAAAGACTTCAATTGAATTTTGAATACTAAAAGATAAATTTGAAACAAAAAGTGAATTTTCTCCGAAATATTTGAATTTTTATCGAAAAAGGACCAATTTTTCCCAGAAAGCTTGAATTTCTATTACAATAGATGTTTTTTTTTACATTAAAGCGATAAATTAGAAAGAGTTGAATTTTTATCTAAAAAATACTTCAATTGACTTTTACACGCCAAAATATCAATTTCAAACAAAAAGTAAATTTTTGGTAGTTACTGGAATTTTCAACTCAAAAATACGTCCTTACAACAAAACAGTTTAATTTTCAACCAAAAAGGATCACTTTTTAACAAATTTGCTGAATTTTCAAACAAAAAGTGGCACTTTTATCCAAGAAAATGACGTAGCTACTAAAACAAATATATTTTCAATTTAAAAAAAATTTCAACATCAAAAAAAGAACATTTGAACTTTTGTCCAAAAAAGGTTTTTAGTTAGACTGTTTAACATTGAAATGTGAGACTTAAGCAAGAAGTAAATTTTCTTTGAAGATAAAAGAAAGAATTTTTAACCCAAAAAGACAAATTTTCAAGATTAAATTTCCAATAAAACAAAATTACTTTTTGAACAAAAATTTTGAATTATCAATAAAAAAGAATGACTCTTTATCCAAGAAAGATCTTGTTTCTAATAAAATAGATGAATTTCAATTAAAAAAGACAAATTTTGAAGAAGAAATAATTGAAATATTCATCCAAAAAAGATTTTAGTTTCACATCTTAACGTGAAAATATGAGATTTAAACAAGAAGTAAATTTTCTACATGATACTTGAATTTTCATCCAAAAAGAATGCATGTTTATCATAATATTTGAATTTTTAGCTTAAAAGGATAACTTTTTAACCAAATTGTTGTATTTTTTACCAAACAGATACATTTTTATCAAAGAAAGCTACAATTATTAACTCAAAAATACGAATTTTCAAGAAAGCAGTTAAATTTTCAAACAATAAGGATGACTTTTTAGCTAAACTGTTGAATTTTTGAACAAATAATAAATTGCCAACAAGAATATTAATAATAAATTGCCAACAAGAATATTATATTAGGGTTACCGTAAAACTTTATTTTCGAAATTCTCTAATTTTTCTCTGACCAATTTTTTATTTTTTCTGACAAATAAAACTCAAAAACCGAAAGCGTAAACTTGCAACATTTTAAATCTTTTTTTCTAAACAGATTTTTTTTAACTTTTTAATTTAAAAAGAATTTAATTTAAAAAAATTTAAATAAAATGATTGATTCATTAATAATTATTTTAAAATAATTATATAATAATATAATTATTAATTCAAATTTATTTTGCTTTACAATTATTTCAAGTTATAGAAATTCCCTGACTTTTGCAATATATTTTTTTCTAATTCCCTGACTTTTTCTTTACCAATAAAATTCGCGGATTCTTTTTATAAATTGTTGGTTACTAGGTTCGTTTTTCACTCGCCAGGCTTTTTTTGCGTGTGAAGTTAAATTCATATTAAATTTCTGCACAAGATTTTCGAATTTCCAACATTAAAAATTAAAAATTTACAGTAGTAAATATTTAAGCGGAAAATAGGTAAATTTTGAATTTATTAGTATACAATTTAAGTTTAACACTTGATGTTTAAGTTTGAAATTATTGAATTTTGTTGAAATAAAATTTTTAATTCTTTATTTTTGAAGACTTGATTTGGAAATTTTCAATTTTGAAGATATCCAATTCATAATTTTTCACTTTTAAATTTCTTGAAATTAAGCATATTTAATTTTGGAAATTTTCAGTGTAAAGTTAAAAAATATTGAGTGCTTGAATTAAAAGTCGTTTAATTTTGAATTGTTTAGTTTTTAAATTAAATGCTTCAAATGTAGGATAATTAGAGTGTAAATTTTCTTGAATCTTTCACTTATTTTTAAAGGCTTGAATTTGAAATTTTAACGTTGAAGGCTTAGAAAACCTGTAAAAGAGCTCAAATTTTGAGAGCAGATTTCTTTGGCAACCCTGAATTTAGTTCGACTTAATTTACAATAAAAGTGGAAAGTGAGAAATTTAATAAATTAATTCTTTTCAGGAAGGAATGGATACTTTTTCCTCCCGAGGCAGCCGAAAGACTCAAACCAGTTAGAGTGCCTTACGAAGAGTCGACTATTTACAGCTCAATAAATTTCTTTTCACCATCTGAGGATGAAATTAAATTGCTGAAAAATATCCCTGGTGCGAGAACCGTAATTTTAGATCCTGGGGAAGTTTTATTGGTTCCAAAAAGTTGGTGGCACTATGTGGAGTCCTTAAATTTAAGCGTGAGTGTCAACGTCTGGTTGCCTTTGGAAACTGATTCCAAAGAGAGACTTAAAGAGGCGCTTGTTAAATTAATAGTGAATGGGATCGGAAAAAATATCCCCAGCGCTTCAGAGAATTCAAAGTGCTCAGTTTCTGACTGCATTAATTTTGTGAGTCATTATTTATAATATTACTGCATTTAAAACGTAAAAACAGGGTGTCTAGCTTCCTGGAAATACTTATGGGACCGGGAAATGACAGTGAATTTATTTTCTTTCCGGGAATTTTACAACATTTTTAGAATAAAAATTTTGTCCAACTTTGCTTTCAACCGTTTTTTAAATAATTTGTTAAATTGTGATTTTTCTCAATTATTATATCATTTAGTTTAGAATGCTCAATTCGAAAATCCTTGACTTTAAAAATGTCTCATTTTAGATTTTTAATTTTTAAGCATATATTTTAATTTAAAGAACTTTAAAATGCAGTTTTTAAGGTTAAAAAAAATTAAAAATAAGAATTTTTTAAAATCGAAAATAAAAAAAATAAAAAACAGGATGGTTGCCGGACCGGGAAACAGGGAATTTTATCTATTTTCAGAAGAAAAATCTGCCAAAGTTCGATTTTAAAAGTTTTTAAAAATAATTAAATTGCAGTTTTGAAGATATAAACAATTAAAAATTTAAAGCATTCGAAGATGAAATTTTTTGATAAAAAACACTTTTAGTTTATCAATTGTAAATATAAATAAATAAATTATTTTTGAAATGGATCTGTACTCGAAGTATAGAATTCTGAACAATAATGGTTTTGACCAAACAATTCTAGATCCGTTCAAAATTTGATAATTTCCAGATTAGAATTGATATTAATATATCATATATTCTGATAATTTTATTTTTAAATACAAATTTTCATGATTTATCAAAAATTTATTCTTAATTCAGAGTTTCAGGTATTCCTTTATATTATTTTTTTACATTAAATTTAATAAATAAATTTATTAATATATTATTTCTATTAATTTTTTTAGCCATTAAAAATCTAAACGTAAAAATAACTCCATAATAATATAGTCATAATTAAAGGTTTGTATTAAATTTAAAATATTTTGGATCTAAATTATTTAATTTTTATCCCATTTAATTTGAAATACCTTAATGTAGAAAAAGAATAAGTATTTAATATTTAGCAATATTTCACGGTTTATTTAAGACGAATGAATTGAAACCGAATATTTTAAAGAAAACATTTGCAAACTAAATTGTTTTACATAGAAAGCTTTGAGTCTTTAGATTTTCGAAGAGCTTTTAAATTTTTAGCGTTACAATTTTAATTGTTCTATTTAAAAAGTGCTAAATTCATAAGTGAAATTGTTAAATTTTGACAACTTATTATTTGTAGAGAAAATTTGAGTAATTTTAAGAGATATTTAGAAGTTTTGAAAAGATTCAAAATTAATTAAAAACTTGAAATTATTTCAAATAAATTAAACGAAGTGTGTAACATTTTTTTTTTGAACTTCTAAATATATTTTCTAATTAATCGAAAATTTCTTTAAAATTTTTGAATTCCTGCAAATTAAAAAAAACTCCTTAAAATCTTCCATCTTCTTCTTTGATAATTTTTTAAATATCTTAAAATCTTCTTAAACTTTCTGTTACAATAATTTTTCGAAGTGAAAAATAATATTCAATTTTCTTAAGAATCTTAAGAAATTTTTTTATTTTTTTGAAGTCTTTCGAAGATTCGAATCTTTTTAAAACTTCTAAATATCTCCTAAAATTACTATAATATTTTTACAAATAATAAGTGTTCTATTGTTGTTCAAAATTAAAATGTATATTTTTTTAATTTGCAGGATTTTCTAAAAGTTATAGAAAAAAGTCAATTCATTTTGAAATATATTTAAAAGTTCCGAAAAAAAATTCAAAAATTATTTTGAATTTGGAAAAATTTTAAACTACCTTTAGATTTCTTAAGATTTTGAAAACTTTTAAAGGATGCCCAGACTATTTCAAATAAATATAATTTAACTTTTAATTTAAGAACTGTGAAGTTAAAAAAATTATTTTTCAATATTTAATGTGTCTAGCTTAAAATTACTTAAAATAATCTAATTTTGAAAATTTTTAAAGTTGATTGTTTGATTCTTTAATTTAGACTATTTAAAATGTTAACGTGGATTTATATTTTTGGAACTTAATCTGAATCTGTGAACTCTATAATTGATCAAAGTTCTAAATTTTGCAATTGATTTGCATTTTCTTTAACATTCTTTAATTGAAAAGTGTTAGTACCTTCCTTTTGGCACGTGTAAATTTTTGAGCATTTGAATACACAATTTTGGAATTTAAAACCTTTTAAACTTCATTTTTAAAAGTGTGGAATTCAAGTGTTCCACTTTGAATGCTTTGATTGGTTCTTTATTACTTTAAATGTTTTATATGGAAAAATGTTTAGAATATAGTTTGATTTATTAAATTTAATTGGTTAATTAATTTAATTTAACCGGGTAAAAACCGGGAATTTTCTTCTTAGATAAAAACGTCCACCCTGTGAAAGAGAAAATAACTTTGAACCGTTTTATAATGTTTTTGTCAGTGTATTACCAGGGAATTTTATTGGCCGGCGAAAGTCGAGAATTTTGAAGAAAAAAAATCTTACAAAAGTCAGGGAATGTCTATTAAAAAAAAAAAAAATGGTCAGAGTTTAGTTAGAGAATTTTGAATATGAAATTCGGGGCTATCCTGGTATAATATTCTTCTTAGACATTTCTTTGCTTCGCATTTTTATTTCTTTTTTTCATTTGCTTCCTTATCAAGATTTATATACTTTTAGTTAAGAATTTTATTATTTGGTTGCAAATTCATTAATTTTATTTTAAAAGAATTCTTTTTGTAGTGAATATCCACTATTATATCATTTCTTGAAAATTTATATTTTTTAAAAAGAAATTCAATTATTTGGGTAAAGGTTGAAACACTTGCTTTTTCGTTGTTAAAAATTCATCTTTTAGATTGAAAATTCTTTTCTCAAAATTAAATTTTTTAATTGAAAATTTTAAAATTCCAGTTAAAGATTCGTTATTTTTATTGAAAAGTAATATCTTTGGTTGAAAAATGAAGTACTTTGTTAGAGACTATTTTTCTTTGTAAACGTTATTAAAAAATTCTTTTTTTATTTGAAGACTCATCTCTTGAGTTTAAAAATGAAGTATTTTGCTTGAAAATTAATGTTTGAAATTAAAATTAAATTTTTAACTGTAAATATAATCTTTTTTTTTTTTAAATTGATCTTTTTTATTTAAAAATTTGTCATGATTGGTTGAGAACTAATCCTTTTCGTTGAAATTCATATTTTCGCATTGACAATTCAAACTGTTTTACCAAAATTTCTACTTTTGGCTTGAAAGTTTAATAATTTGTATAAGATTTTTTTTTACTGAAAAATATTATTTTATCGAAAGTTCATCTTTTTGATTAGAATATTTGAATTCTGGGTTGAAATTCGAACTAATTTGTTAAAAATTATTTTTGTTTTTGAAAATTACTCGTTTTGATACAAAATTAATATTTTCGGGTTGCAAATTATCTTCGTTCCAGATTCATAATTTAAGTTGAAAATTTATCTCTTTTGTTGTAAATTTGTTTTGTTTTTTTTTGGTAGAAAATTAATATTTGCGGATTGAAAAGCAAGCTTTTTGTAAAAAAAATTGGTCTTCTGGGTTGAAAATTGGTCTTTTTTGTTCAAAGTTGACCTTTAGTTTGGTCATAAATGACCAAAGTTGTCATTTATGGTAGAAAAATATTCTTCCTGTTGAAAAATCGTGGATTTGGTAAAACATTAAACTTTTTGTTGAAAGTTTTTTTTTAATTCAATTCTTGGATTGAAAATTTAACTGTTTTGTTAAAAATTCGTTTTTATGTTGAAGTGTCAACTATTTAATTTTATTTTGAGAATTCATATTTTTGTTGAAAATTCAACTCTATTTCTGGTTCAAGCAGAAAATTTTTGGTTTCAAAATTGATATTTGAGTAGAAAACTCCAGTATTTGGTAAAAAATTAAATTATTTTGTTGGAAAGTCTTTTTGTTTGTTGAAAATACAACTGATTTGTTGAAAAACTGGTCTATTTGTTCAGAAAAATCGTATAGTTCGAGTTGAAACTCACTATTTTTTGTTAGAAATTAAACAGTATTCTAAAAAATTCAATTATTTTTGTTGAAAATGCTACTTCTTTTGGTTGAAGTTTAGACTTTTTTGTTTAAAATTCGATCATTATGTTGAAAATTCATCTTTCTATGTTTAAAATTTAACAATTTGGTTAAAAATTCAACTATTTTCTTCAAAATTCAATTATTTTATTAAATATTCAACCTAAATTAACTTAAAATTCAAAAACTCAATCAAATTTCACGAAAAAAAGGGTTTTTTGCTAGAAAATCAGATTAGGAGAGCATTTGAGAACGGACATAACTTTTTTTTTGTTCCGCTAGATCTAAAAATTATACTTTTTCGTGAAAAGTAGTTTTTCACTCTCTAAAAAAGGTACCTGGCAAAATGTATTTTTTTTGTCCCAGAAAAACCTAGAAAAATCCTGGAATTTTTTTAAAGATATACTAGACACCCTGGTTAAAATACTAATGGCGTTAAAAAAACCATATTATTAAAATGATCATTTTCTATTGTTGTTTTATCAGGTAAATATATCCCTTGAAGAGATTAAAACTCAGAAAGAGTCTTCAGCTTCTTTTAAAAACAACAACGAGACACTTTATTCTGCAAAATATTTGACGGAAGAATACCCTTTCTGCGTGTGTTCACTGCAAAATTTCAGCACTGAAAACTTGGAAACTTTTTTTTTAAAAAAAAGGAATCGATTTTCGAGAAGTATTGATAATTCAAAGACTTCTTTCGTAAAACTAGAGGAGCCTGATCCGTCGAATCAACCTTTAATAGAAAATATTGTAAATGCATTTTGTAATTTAGGAACAATTGAAAAAGTGGCAGATTTTTTGTTGAATGGAAGTTCTCGCTGACAAGAGTACTTGATTGCGTGAGAAATAGTTTGTACATAAGTCATATTTTTGTAATTAAAGAGAATTCATGAAATTGACCCTATTTTTGTTGTTTATGAAAGATCAATTGCAGTTATACCTGATTATAGAATTATTTATTTGTAAAAGGATTGGGGTTTTCTTTATTTTGTATTTACAGAACTTTTCAACGTTAAATTTGTAGGTAAAATTTAGTAATTTTATTCGAGTAATCTTCTAATAATTTTCATTTAACCAAATTTATAGAGTTTTTATAGAGTTTTTTCTTTTTATATCATTTAAATTGACTGAAATTCAATTTCACATTAAAACATGCGGAAAATAAATGGATTCCATAATTAATTATTACATTAAATATATTATTCGAACGATATATTCAAATTAAAACCAAGTTTTATTATTATTGCGACCCACACGATTACTGGGTCATTGTCTAATTTGAATTTGAATGTCTTTCGAAGTCTGCCAGAAAATTTAATTTTGTTGAAAATATATAAATTCGATAAAAAAAATAATATTTTTCTTAAATTTTTTGTTAAATTTATCCTATAAAACAGACATGTATCGAGCTATAAATGCATTAAAGCATTTCTGTAGTCAGAGATTTTTTTAAAATGAAATTTTAGAATTTTTTCGGAAGCAAGGGAATGTACAAAAAAAGAGTCAAATAAAAGAATGCAAGTCTAAAAAAAGTTTGCAAAAAATACTTCTTGCATCTGTGATATCTTGCATATTTTTTGGGAAATTAAAAAAAAGTACATACAACTAAAACCATTTGTCTGGAATCCACAAATAAATGCAATAAATTACAGAAAAGTCCTATTGAATATTTTGACACAATCAAATTATCCGATATAGTTTAAGGTGTCTTTTATAAGGTAGAATTGATTTTATAGCCATTTATTTGTTTTAAGTTTGTTAAAAAAATTATTGAAAAAAAAACAAGTAAAAAATAATGGGTTTTTACTTAAAACTCATCTAACGCAATTTGAATTATTTTAACCTGCAAATTTATGACTATACTTTTGAAATAGTGTACTTTCATAAAAAAATATTGCAACATGAGTGCTTTCAAAAAAGATATTTATTTGCACAGATGAAATGTCAATTTTATGATAAAACGATTAATCAGATTTTTTCCTCTTTAATCGATTTATTATGATAAAACTTGAGGAACTTTGACATGTTACACCATTAAGCCATTTCCCTTTCGGGGTAGGCGTGACTCACTCGGCAGGGGAAAGGAGTAGTGTGTGGAAGGGATAGAGATTTTTCAGATTGATCCA
>NC_046661.1:119310173-119311798 GCF_010883055.1 Belonocnema kinseyi
GGGTGCACGAGGCTTTTGCTGGATCGTCGTATTGATTCCTTTACAGACTGTAACCACCTATCTCACGGTTGTGAGACGTGGTTGTGGCTGAAATTTTATCGCAATTTCGCTGGAAGCGGATGCAATTTTTCAGATTAGCACTCGCTCCCGGCTAGTGACCTTCTCAGCATGAAAACAAAAACACAAACCCAAGACGACTCTCTCGGTTCCAGTTCTACTTCCCCCCTCTCCCAAACCCTCCCTTATTAACTGAAGTTTTTGGTGGGACTGACGTTAGAACTACAATCGCCACCATATGACGATTTGATACTTAACTTTGACATGATTTCGACTCAGAAAATAAACTTATTGCATAAAGGTGTTAGTTGGGCGTATAATCTAAACAATGAATAATACAAACTACAAAATAGCCTCGGAAAGGACTGGAACTTTTAATGACAAAAGGCATGCACACGGAAAATCTAAAGGTCATGTTTCAGGTGACGAATGGAGCCTGGGTGTTTGGAATGCTAGGGGAGTAAATGATCTCAAGGTAAAAGAATTACGTGAAACTATGGACGTGAAGAAACTAGATATCTTATGTGTGCCCCAAACAAAGAAAAAGGGATGCGAAACTAAAGACATAAAAAACGGCGTGTTGAAAGGCGGTTTTGAAATATGGTCAGGAGTAGACTGTGAATCACATGGTAAACAAGGAGTAGGTCTCATTTTGCATAAAAGAGCAAAGCAGCATCTCGGAGACCATGGCTTCGTGTCTCCCAGACTTCTGTGGGCTAGAATGAAAGTAGGAATCAGAAGACTATTTATTATATCATGCTACGCGCCGGTTGATAGTGATCCTAGAGAAGTAAAAGACGCCTTCTGGGACACTTTAAATGACACAATAAAGATCTGCGAACATGGGGAAAGAATAATTCTACTAGGAGAATTGAACGGTTGAGTGGACATCCAAAATCAGGATACAGAAAGAGTATTAGGTAATTTTGGGGATCCAAGAACAAACTATAACGGAGATAAATTAGTTGGTCTATGCTTAGAAAGGTGTCTGTTTATTACAAATACTTGGTTTAGACATACAATGATCCACATGTACACCTGGTCTAAAGGAAATAGCCGCAGTATAATTGACTTTGTTGTTGCGGATGAAAGACTTAGAGAGTTAGTCAAAGATACAAGGGTCATGAGGGGTCCTGAATGCAATACTGATCATTAGCTTCTGATCTCAAAAATTAACTTGGGTCGGGGTTGGAGAAAAAAGAGACCCAAGAAAGCAAAACAAACGCGAATCAAAATTGAGAACTTACAGAAACCGGATGTGCGAATAGATTTCCAAAATAAGATAATCGAAAGCATAGATAGGGCAACATGGGAGGACCGTATAAAAAACAAAGATTTAGAGGGCGCCTGGACAATCTTACGGGATATCCTTTTTAGATGCACGATCGAAGTGTGTGGTACCGCAGTTGTAGGAAGAATTTCTGGTGATGCGTGGTGGAATGATGAAATTCAGGCTGCCAAAAAAACAAAAAGAGAAGCGTACAAGAGAACTTTGATCATCGCAGGTCTTAGCAATGAGGAAATAAGTAGACGTAGAAATGATTATAGACGCGAAAACAGGATACTTA
>NC_046661.1:119311898-119313327 GCF_010883055.1 Belonocnema kinseyi
AACAACGAAGCTCAAAGAAAGGAGTAGCCGGATGTCGGGAGAACCTGCTCATCGATAGATGTGTCTGCAAAGATGCAGCATTCTACCAGCGTGACCTATCGACGGCCTGGATTGATTATTGGAAAGCTTTCGATTCTACATCCCATAGACTTATCATCTGTCTTTTGGAAATCTTAAAGGTTCATCTGCAAATAGTTGGGTGCATAGAGAGATTGATGCCGCTTTGGAAAACCAGATTTACTATCTCATCTGGCAAAAATCGTTTGACAACTAACAAGGTCACGTTCCAGAGAGGTGTCTTTCAGGGCGACACCATGAACCCACTCCTCTTTTGCCTTACATTATTGCTACTATCTCTAGCACTGCGCCATTCCGACGGGTACTTGTGCGGCAAACCTGCAGATCGAAGTACAAGGTCACTCATGTATTTTACATGGACTATCTTAAGATCTATGCTAAAAACAGAGAGCAACTGCATCTAGCTCTGGGGATTGTCGAACGATATACTAAAGAAATTGGAATGGAATTTGGGTTAGACAAATGCGCTAAGGTTTATTTGAAGCAAGGAAAACTTAATGGCATCCCTGAAGATCATGAGCTCGTTGATAGAAGCGCCATACGACACCTTTCCGCTGGAGAGACTTATACGTACCTGGGCGTGCCACAGAGCCACATTCAGGATGTGACATCTATAAAGGATACTCTCCGAAGCAGATACAAACGTCTCACCCGACAGATTTGGTCTTCCGAACTGTCGGCGAGGAACAAAGTATCTGCAACGAACATGCTTGCCGTCCCGGTACTACTCTATTCATTTGGAGTAGTTCCATGGACGAAGAACGAGCTCAGATCTCTTGATATCGGGACAAGAAAGGTTATGCACATGAACAAAAGCATGCATCTTAAGTCTTCCGTTCCGCGACTTTACATCTTACGCCGTCAAGGGGGTCGCGGAATATTGAGTCTTGAATGTCTTCACAATAGGATTATTTTGGGCACAGCACATAGAGTAGCAAATGGAAGAGACCCTCTTCTTAAAATGGTCAGGAATCACGAAGAAGTGGGCAAAGGAGGATTTCTGTACAAAGCAGCGGAGGAGGCTGCTGAAACACTCGGACTTGACTTCAGTATTAGGGGTGAGCAAAATGCATCAAATCTAATCTATCTCGAGTACTCACTCCTGAAAGCCCGGATTAAGAAAGCACAAGAGAAAAACTTTCGTGAACAGCTCCTCGATAAAAGGATGCACGGTATCTTCCACAGAAATGTGAAGGATCAGTCAATGTCTTGTGAGCTAACGTTTGCTTTCCTGAAATCGCCCGGATTCAAGTCTGGTACAGAGGTTTTCATTTTTGCATGCCAAGACGGTGTCATTTCCACCTTAACATACCGTCGCCACATTTTGAGCCAAGACATTCCCGATGATAGC
>NC_046661.1:119313427-119314544 GCF_010883055.1 Belonocnema kinseyi
GTGTTTCTCGCACCACAGAGCATGCAGACGTGCCATGTAACCCCGTTCACGGGCCACACTCGCATCGTAGCAGTCTAGCAAGTCGTGATTCAGTTGCTCCGTTCATCGAAAGGTCACGAGAACCCGCCGATCCATCGCATTGAATCCATTTTCATTGGCTCCCCCAGCTCTAGATTGGTCGGCATTGTTGGCCGACCCATTGTCGGGAGCCCTGCGCGTTCTGGTGTTTTGAACCGCACTTACTACAACTATGTTTGGTGTTGTCATTGTTGTTCTCACGAGAAGCTAGGGAAAGGGGTTCGTCCATCCTTGTAGAGCTCCGCATGCAAGGATAAGGCTGCTTACTCTGAGAGGTCGCCCGGTATCCCAGAGTCACCGTTCTAGACACCTCACCCAGGCACCATTCAGCTTTCGGCACGGTTCTCACACCTCCGCTTGGGGGTTAATTCCTTCGGGACCACCCCTGGACAATTGTCCGCGACTGCCTATTTATTTTTTGTAACTATATTCAGCAGAAACCCTTGGTACAGGGACCCTCTATCCGCAACCCGAGGACGCGTTCGGTGGCTTTGTCATAGGCCCTTCGGTTTGATTCTAGAGGAATAATACTATAAAAATACAAGAAATTGAGAAAAGAGACATCTATAACTGTATTTTAACAATTTTATTTTATTCAACACATCCACAGTCTGCTATCGCTGTTAAAAGTTTGTAATTCAAAAATTAATAACAAGAGATGTTTTTTTGTGGAATAAGGTTCAAGAATATGTTGACGTAAGTAAATATTTATTAAAAGACAGCACTAGAATTTACAAGACGGAAACTGATAATGGCGAGTATGACATGGTTTAAATATTTATTGGGAACATAGACTCGAGACGATGTCGAGTGTTCGCTAGGTAGTTAGAATTGTATCTGAAGATTTTGAGTAAGGGGTGAACATTGGTAGCATCGCAGATCATTGATACAGAGGTGGAGAGGATATTAGACTCTCTCTAATTGGTCATAGAATCTTAGAGAAGGGAAGCAGACACGCCTTCTTTCTGACGTCACAAAATTCGTACCCTTCCAAATTTGTAGTAAAAGTGGCCAAGGGCCCATGTGTACAGCTATAAGT